>NC_087206.1:5993995-5998995 GCF_015104395.2 Macrobrachium nipponense | reverse complement strand
AGAAGCTTAAATATATTATGTTAGACATAAACTCGATCTTTTTTTAGATATATTATATTAAATATAAGATGGGTTTTATATTCAATATAAACTCGAGGTCTGTATGTGAGTCCTTTATAATTTTAGGACGGGAATAATTACTAAAAGTAACTAGCTCCTAATGTCGCTAATAAGCAGAATAAACAAGAAAGAGAGAGAGAGAGAGAGAGAGAGAGAGAGAGAGAGAGAGAGAGAGAGAGAGAGAGAGAGTCCTCGCGCAGGCTAATGAGCAACATTTGGTTGAGCACACGAAATTAGTCTTGGAGGAGACCCGCCATTACTCTCAGAGGACATCAGCGTCAGGTGGAACTGACGGCCATTTGCCTTTTTGAAGGACAACCGCGCATGAAAGCCTACAATATTTGAGTAAGGCCGCATAACCTAAGACTTGCCCGTCATTCATAACGTTAATAATCACGCTACTCGAAGCCCCTGCTCGAAGCGACCTGTTCTAGAACGCCTGTTGTGTCTCATTCCAGAAAACGATATTGTGACCTAGCCTGGACAACCTATTGTGACTTGGTATAGAGACCCTTCTGTAGCCTAGAAAGGCTATTGTGACCTACTCTAGAAAACCGATTTTGACCGGTTCTAGAAAATTTATTCTGGAAAACCTATGCTTGGTAAAGGTCTAGAGAGCAAAGATCTTGAAACTTTGGCGAGTTTTATCTAGTGATAGGCTTAATATTAATGCTAATACTATTATATTATACTGAAATGAAATCAGGTCTTTCTTGTTTTGTGACAGGGGGGCTCCTGTGGCCGCCAGAATACCAGAATGTCCCATAGGCCTACTTGGATAAGAGTTTTGTGAAGGGAGGCTGGAGATGAGTGGAGATTTATGAAAGATAACATTCTGGAATTACATGGGTGGTGGGATTTAACATAATTATTTTGCATTGCAGCGCTTACAGGTGATTTAATCTATATAGAGTATTCACACGAAAATATATGTATATATATATATATATATATATATATATACTATATATATATATATATGCGTGTGTGTGTGTGTGTGTGTTGTTACAAGAATTTCATTTAAATTGTCAGATTTCGAAGCACCTTTCTTATCAGTGTTATCAAGAAACAAAAAATCTTTTGTAATATTCTGTATAGGCACAAGTTCATAACTACGATGCTGAGACCACATTTACCCTAGTGTCTATAAATGCGCGTATATGGAAATGCACGTTTTCAACGTACAAATATTAAACTTAAGACCAAAACGCAACAGACTACGAAACTAACTTTAAAGTAAAGTCGTCCTTACATTAATTTACCGGTAGAAACCCTTCGGAGTCTATCTCCCAGAACGACCACGAACATTAATTCGCAATCTCCCGAAATCAGCCGTCAATCGCCGCCGAAATTGATGATCAATTCCATGAATCTCAAACACACACACACACACACACACACAGACAGCTGAATTAGTCTAAGCTCATTAGCACCTGATATTGCCAACACAGAGGGAGAAGGGGTGGGGGAGGGGAGACCTGTAATTCCGGCTTTGAGTCACCTCGCCCTATTAGTCTTTGGGCTTAATCCAGTTGGGAGGTTCATGACCTGATAATATTCGCCATTTGGGAGAGAGTGTGTACGTCAAAGGCTGATAATCTTGGAATTAATGTATGGAGAATTTGCTTCAATGAGTTATTCAAGTGTTCCTGGGATTTTGAGAGCATAATAATGAAAATAATAATAATGATAATAATAATGATATTTAGGTAGAAGACCCTCTTTCAAGCATGTTCTATTGAAGGAGATTGCTGCTTCAACTGCTTTTATTTTATAGAAATTCTTTTCTATTGATCTTTCATATGTATCCAATAAGCGCGTTACCCGCCAACCTAAATAATGTTGAAGAAGCAGTAATAAGAAGAATTGAAAAGAACTTCTATAAAATAAATGCAGCTGAAGCAGCATCTCCTTCAATAACAATAACAACAACAACAACAACAACAACAACAACAACAACAACAACAACAACAACAACAATAATAATAATAATAATAATAATAAATAATAAAATAATAATAATAATCTAATAATAAATAATAAAAATAATAATAATTATTTTGATTGACAAAAATCAAGAAGAAACGTTATCACTCATTGATGTCGCTAATACCATGGGACACCAGAGTTTGAAGAGAAACGAGACGATAAAAAATGCATAAAGTAGTTCAAGATCTTGAAAAATAAAGTAAATAAGGGAGGGATTATGGGAGTTATGCCAGTGGAAATCGTACCCCATAAGTCAATAAGGAAGCACTAGGCACAATCCCAAATAATCCCTTGAAAAGGGCGTCAGAAAAAACTAGAGGTTGAAGATGCTCCAGGACTCATGGCAAAGAATCAGTGTGATCCTAGAAACGGCCGCGCACGTAGTTAAGAAAAAGTGATGGACTCCTCTAAGGCGATGGCTAGGGATGCAATACCCGGAACAACACTAATAATAATAATAATAATAATAATAATAATAATAATAATAATAATAATAATAATAATAATGTTCTGAAGGGTCCACAATAATAAAAAAAGTTAAGAGCTCGTGTATATTTTAAAAAAACTTTTGGACTAAAGATGAATCCAGGGAAGGGTTCGAAAGCTTTGTAAATGTTTTTAAATTATGCACGAACTCTTCACTTCATTTTTTTTATTATTGTGGACCCCTCAGAACCATATATACTCGTGTGATAGAGAGTTTTCCAAAATAATAATAATAATAATAATAATATAAATAATAAATAATAATATTAATAAAAAATAATAAAATAATAATAATAAAATAATAATAATAATAATAATAATAATAATATCCCTGGGGTCTTCGTCAATACATGTTGCTATTTAAAGTTTAAACTGTAAATTATCTTAGGCCGTGTTTAGCACAAAATCTGTTTATTGCCAGGAAGAAGCTTAAGTCAAATTAAACGGTACAATGTACAAATAAACGTTAAAAATACTTTGCCATATATACTTATATTAGAATCAAAAGGGCTTAATTCGAACTCATACTGAATCAGTAGCGATTGCTGTTGCTATCAGGTATGTTTGCACGGTCTCTTGCTCCTATAAGCCCGTTGCAGAGCTCAGGGAGAACTTTTCTGGAATTCTATTTATTTCAGTTGTCAGAAACCAATAACTTTCTGACATTCTTTTGACGAAGTTGACCGTATTTATCATGAAACAACGCTTTGTGTTTTGATAGATGCAATAGATGAATGATAAAAAAACAAGAAGTAGATAAATGTTACGACCAGTAAACAGATAAGTGGTCGGTTTTATAGACTATTGGGATACAAATAGAAAACCCAAAAATAGATGTGGATTAAAGTTACGTGTAATAAATAGATTTCAGAGATTGGTCTTATAAACACTATTGACAAATGAATAGACAGCCAAAAAATACATTTGGATTTAATTTATATAGAGTAAATGGAGTTAATAGATCGGTTTAATAGACTCTATTGGGAAATCAGGAAATGATGTTTACTGGGGGACTCGCCAGAGCCTCGTACCTGTTAGTTCCATTTCAATCTTCTTTTTCCCCAATTTCCTTTTCCATCCCGACCCATCTTCTTCAGCAACAACGAAAGAAAACCGAACAGGGGATGAAAAATCGAAGCTGCATTTTTGTTTCCCTTCTTGTTTTGAACCGGGGAATCACTTCTCGAACACTGATTTCATTTCCATTTTTCGGGGAACGCTTCGAGACGACGCTGGACCACTCGACATGTTTTTCGTCTTTCGGAGCGACAGCGAGTAATATATTGCACTCAGCCTCCATTCGACATAGCGCGAAATTTTACCGCGAATCGCGAATATTTTACGTTCACTTGCGGCATAACGCTGAGTTTCACGTCAGTATTAACGTTTGTAGTATCAATGGAGGAGTTTTCTTCGCGCTGATAGAAATATAAAGTACATCCCGGCTAATGCACGCAACGCGCATCTTCATAAAGAAACTAATGGACCAGATAGTTTCCATGACGACAAATCTTCGAGTCGATCTCCACTAGGTTTCGTCAGAGCTCGTTTGTCCGTTCTCGAAATATTTCATCAACACGAATATACAGACACAGAAAAGACAAGCGAAAGATTACTTTCTCCTAACTTCGTTGGCAGAAAGAACCTAACTTTACATACTATTGAACTTGAAAACCTTAGGAAAACGCAGTATTAAAAGTCCTTCCTTTAGGTACCTTATCATGACACAGATGCGCCTCCATGTTTTCCTTTGATTCTCTTCAGTTATTCATTTTTTTAAAAGTAAATCTTAAGGTAATCTCAGGTGAAGAAGAGGACTTTATTTGTATATATATATATATATATATATATATATATATATATATATATATATATATATAATATATAATTATATAGTATATAGTATATATATATACATATATATATATATATATATATATATATATATATATATATATATATATATAATATATATATGAATAACTTGATCACGAAGTATATAAAACGTGATGCTATGTATAAATAAAGGTTTTTTTGCCACGAAGGAAACAAATGAAAAAGCGAGATAGCCGAGTACTTTCGGTCCTATTCGGACCCTTTACCTCAGTAAAGGGTCCGAATAGGACCGAAAGTACTCGGCTATCTCGCTTTTTCATTTTTTCCTTCGTGGCAAAAAACCTTTATATATATATATATATATATATATGTATACATATATTCTTATATATAAATATATTCATATATATATATAATATAGATATATATATATATATTTAATATATATATATATTATAGTTACATATATTCATATGTATAAATATATTATATATATATATATATATATATATATATATATATATATATATATATATATATGATATATATATATATATATGTGTGTGCGTGTGTGTGTGTTTGCACACGTGTACTTGTATGACTGAGCATGCTAGCGTATGTATAACTTG
>NC_087206.1:5988995-5991495 GCF_015104395.2 Macrobrachium nipponense | reverse complement strand
TATACATATATATATATATATATATATATATATATATATATATATATATGTATATATATATATATATATATATATATATATATATATATATATATATATATATATATGTATATATGTATGTATACGTACATACAAATATATACCGATTTTGAATGATCAGACAAAAATGTAAAAAGAGAGGATTTTGTTTAAAACGTCATGTTATAGACAACACCAACTTCTAATAGGATATTGTACATAAAAGCAACCCCTTTAGTGTCCATGAAATACATGGAAGCAAAGCAGACTTTGATAAAGATTAACCAAAGGCCGCGGATAAAGATACTGAATACCCACGCTTACAAAACATGAATAGATTAAATAACTTTTCCATGAAGCTCTTAAAGAGTATGTATTTTGAGGAATCTGTAAATGTATTTGTTGCTGCTCAGTGCGCTTTTTTTTGTGATTTCTGGTAAAAACTATTTCTATCATCTTTAGAATTAATTTTTAGTTTTCTGTAAAAGAAAACTATTGAGATGACCTTGTCTATCAGTCCTCCCTTTTTTTCTGTCTGCCCTCAGATCTTAAAACCTACTGAGGCTAGAGGGCTGCAAATTGTTATGTTGATCATCCACCCTACAATCATCAAAGATACAAAATTGCAGCCCTTTAGCCTCAGTAGTTTTGATTTTATATAAGGTTAAATTTAGCTATGATCGTGCATCTGGCAACGCTATAGGACAGGCCACCACCGGGCCAGGGCTGAAAGTTTCATTGGCCGTAGCTGATAGTTTCATGCAGTATTATACGTTGCACAGAAAACTCGTTTAGTGTGGTTTCTAGATGGTTCTGATTCTAGAATTCGTAGGAGAAATTTAGAGTTGTTTAATTATACAAGAAATGATTCCAAAATAAATAATGTACATAATGATCAAATTAAGCTTAATGAAAGTTAAAGGTGCCTTTGGTCATTTTCCTTCCTTGGGTAGAATCATCAATTATTTTTTTCAACGGCCATGATAAGCGACTGGGTTAATAAAAAAATAAACTATGAGGAAAGAAGTGAAAAAATATGAATTAATAATAGAAAAAGCATAACGGACGTTTTGTCTATTACAATAAATTCCTTCCTCGTGTTGGTGGTGCTGAAAGACAATGAATATTTTTCACCTTGGCGTTGCTTGTTGATGTAGTTTAAGGCTAATCACGTGACACCTTGCGTATTACAATAAATTCCTTTGTTGATGTTGGTGGTGCTGGAAAACCAGTTGGGTAATACAATGGCTATTACAATAAATTTCGTTGTAGGTGTTGATGGTGTTAAAAAACTAATCACGTAACGCCTTGCACATTGCAATAAATACCTCTAACGCTGTTTAGGGGGTGTTAAACGATGTATTCACACTACAATAAATTCCTTTGTATTTGTTGATGGGGTTATAAAACTAATTACGTTAAGGCCTTGCACATTGCAATAAATTCCTCTAAAGCTGTTTAGGGGCTGCTAAACGATTTATTCACTTTGCAATAAATTCCTTTGTAGGTGTTGATGGTGCTACAAAACTTATCACGTAACGCCTTGCACATTGCAATAAATTTTTCTAACGCTGTTTATGGGGTGTTAAACGATTTATTCACATGGCAATAAATTCCTTTTCAGTTACTGCCAACGTTAGAAAACCCCCTTGCCCATTACGATCAATTTCAACCCCTGTTGGCGGTGTTTTACAACTAATTAAGTACCGTAATGTCCATTGCAATAAATTCCTTTGGAGGTGTTGGGGCGAAAAGGGTTTCCGTGTTTATTCTTTGCTCAGGAAATCCGTATTCAGGGAAACTGACAAGGAATCTTCCGTATTCTTTTCCACCTTTTCTTTTTCCGTTTCTGTGTCAAGCTGCTGTGATATTACTCAGGGAATATTGGAGGAAAATATGCATGTATGTATTTATATATCTTCTTACTATAATGGGCGTTATGTCTGTCCGTCCGTCTGTCATTCAATCACGGCCAAACGGCTGGTCCGATGGGCATGAAACTTGGCAGGATTATAGTGGGGACCCATAAGATGGTTTATAATGGGGTTTCATCCTACCTTCCCCGCCCCCCTCCGAAGTGGGTGGGGTGAGAAGGGATTCCCTGAAACGGAGATGGGTCTGCCCGTGAAACGGGACATGTTATCCCCGTAGATTTAGTTACTTTACGAATTTATCACACATAATTTCTGTATACACATGTTTGCTAGTTATAAAGAATTAGTGCAGCATTATTCGACACGGAAATGATATCGTCAGCGGTTTTAATGACCATGTACACGTAATGCATACATAGCGAGGTCTAAAGGTCTTGATAGATGCTACTAACGTACGTGCAAGCATGAACGCACTTGATACATGCTACTAACGTACGTACAAGTATGAACGCATTTATACATATATTTACTATGTATGTATATATGTATATATGTATTGTTGCATACATACGCTACCGTTTAAATGGATACGCCCATTTCTCTAGGAA
>NC_087206.1:5978995-5983995 GCF_015104395.2 Macrobrachium nipponense | reverse complement strand
GGAATATATATATATATATATATATATATATTATATATATATATATATATATATATATATATATATATATATATATATATATATACGTGTATATATATATATATATATATATATATATATATATATATATAATATATAGTGTAAAAAGGCCCATTAAAACACTCTGGCTTAAAGCTATGGGACTATATTTCGGTCAGTCCACCGAAATGTAGTCCTTAGCTTTGAACCAGAGTGTTTTAATGGGCCTTTTATACTTAAGACGTATCCTGTTTTAACAGAAGAATTTATTATATATATATATATTATGTTATATATATATATATATATATAGAATATCAATATCTTTTTTTGTAATACAACAGTATAATATGAAGATAAGAGGCTCATAAAACACTATTTGAACGTTGCAACCATATATTTCTAGCACTTCCTTCCGTGCTCTTGATCAGGAGCACAGAAGGAAGTGCTCGAAATATATGTTTGCAACGCCAAGTAGTGTTTTATGGGCCTTTTATCTTCATATATATATATATCTATATATATATATATATATATATATATATATATATATATATGCATGTATACACGGTAAAAGCTATATCATAAGCTTTCCGCTTGATGCCTTTTCACCTTGGGTGGTGCTGGACATTTACAGAATTCCGGTTCTCAGAGAGTTGTCACGGATGAGGGTATCTTGCAACATAGATATGTGCTTTTTCACTTAATTCATACAGGAAAAATGTTAGGTATAACAGAAGTCTTTCTAACAGCCATAAAAAAACGATTCCTGATGATACTCGTATCTTTAAAAAGCTCTTCATATTTATATATTTGTTTTCTGTACAAGAAAATTATTATGCCTGCTTTGTCTTTCCGTCCGTCCTCAGATGTTAAGAACTACTAGCCCTGCAGTCTCAGTAGTCTTTATTTTATTTAAGGCCAAAGTTAGCCATAATCGTACTTCTGGCAGCGCTATAGGTACCGACATCATAGGCCACCACCAGAACTGGCTGAATATTACGGGCGGTATCTAAGAGTTTTATGGGCCTTGGCTGAGGCCAGCACAGGACAGAAAACTCGATTGCGCCGAAGACACTTCAGCGCATTTTTCACTTGTTTTCTTCCCGAGAACGTTTTTGGTGAATCTTTACGATAGTTTATTATCTTTCATGAGATCGTTCTTGGATGTTACGAGATCTCACGCCAAAAAAATGAGGTGTCATAACGTTTATTTATATGAGACAGAAGGGTCATCTCTCTGATTTTTCGTGCCTCTTGGTCTAAGGGACGCAAGTAATGTGCGTCGACAACGTTATTGCTGATTAGGTTTCTTCGGAAAATCCTTTATACGCATAAATAAGGATGATACTTAATACATTATAATTTTCTTAAGATTGTGTAATTTACGTATCAAAAAATACAGATTATGGAAAGGCACCGTTCACGGGAAGTTTACATACATTGAATATTGATAGCATGTGCAATTTTTTATCAATGAGTCACATTGAGGTCTGAGATCCAACGGAACGATGATGTGGATATTTCTTTGTGTCCTTTTAATAAGTTGCCTAGTGTTTTTCCTTGCTTAGTATTTTACCATGCTTTGTATTTTTCTTTGCTTAGTATTTTTCTTTTTATTTGGATTTTTCTTTGCTTGCCTTTTTTCTTTGCTTAGTATTTTTCTTTATCTAGTATTTTTCTTTGATAAGTATATTTCCTTGCTTTGTATTTTTCCTTGCTTAGTATTTCCTTGCTTAGTATTTTTCTTTGTTTAGCATTTTTCCTTTATTTGTATTTTTCTTTGCTTAGTATTTTTCTTTTTTAAAATGTTTCTTTGCTAAATATGTTTCTTTGTTTAGTATTTTTCCTTGCTCAGTATTTTTCTCTGCTTAGTATTTTCCTTTCTCTGTATTTTTCTTTGCTAGGTATTCTTCCCTGCTTAGTATTTTTCTTTGCTTAGTACTTGTTCTGTGTTCATCAATGTGCTTAGTTATCCATTTCGCAAAAATAAACTTTGACCAGATCTGACCCCAATTCGACCTCCAATTGTAGTGTATTTAGGCATCGTGGCGCCAAGTATGCTAATTAGTCATTCAGTCAATTGATCACTCCAGGGCCTTTGGTAATACTGCCCATGACTTGGAAATGGGAGATCTGAACTATTTCTGGCCAACTTTGAAAGGGGTGATTGATACAGAAATTCTCAAAAGTTCCAACTATGAGTTCCAGACAATTGACAACTCTTTCTTTTGTGAATTTTATCAGTGTTTACTTAATAATTTTTTTTTTTTTTATAAAATTTTAAATTCTACCAGAAATATAACGTTATTTTTTTAAAGATTGTGAAATTTACAAAGACATTGTCAGTCCGTGTACTTAAGTCTTGTTTTACGTACTTACATCATTCATGCATGCGCAATAAGGGTCATATAATTCTGTTCTATGATGTTTCATCTCACATTCTTGCAAACTAATATTAGATAGATTAAAGGAAAAAATTGAGAACTCTATAGAAAATATACATGTCTCTTGAAATGATTAACATAGACAAGGACCAAAAAAATTTAGACCTCTGCATTTAATAACTTTTCTATAAATGCGCTGTTTGCTAAGCGACAGTTTGCCTGATAATAAGATTTTTTTTCTCCCAATCAGTTCCTGAACATTAAACGAGACACTGAAAAACTATTGTTTATTAATATTAATGGGATATATCACAAACTTTAAATTTGAAATGTTCAAATTTGGCATACTGTAAAATCTGTTAATTTTGCACCTTGTAGTCCAATAAAACGTAGAACACCTCATGAATTACAACACCATGCGTGGTAATCTGATGATGATAAGCTTGACTTCTCATTAAACTATGGCTCCACAGTATTAAGAAAATATGTATATAGCGGTCCACATCTATGTTCAAAAGTACTGGACTTCTACAACGAAAACGAACACTGTAATGTTTTATAGAAGTCACAGCAACGTCAGGAAAAGAAGTCACAAGAAATATTTCATTAGGCACAGGAAAAAGAACTATGGCCCTCAGCAGGAATCTAGGGATCTGTGGGCCAGAAAAATAGGTGTCGAAACGTGACGCAGAATCTGGGGAAAAGAATTTTGGCATCGTGTCCACAAAACAAAGGCGGCAGAGGAGAGGGGCCGAAGTTACGAAATATGTAGTTTTTTTTAGCTTAGGGGGTCTAGTCTACGAAAAATGTAATTTTTGTAGCCTAGACTGTCGCCCAAAAGTTACTGGAACTATTTCTTTTTCTGGAGAGATATTTCCTTTGGTAGTACGAGTTTTTAATATTAGCAGATATACGTAAGGGTTTAAATTAGTCTAAAGTTAAGTATAATAGAAAATTGCCCCTTCACACTGTAGGTTAATATCTTTGGGGATCGTTGGAAAAAGTAAAGGATCGGGAACCCTAACTCCACTAAAAAAAATAATTAAATTTGATATCCATAGGAATGCTACGATTTTGAATTTCGAAGTTAGAAAATACAAAACTTTCTATGATTTCATTTTATGACTTTCCTATATGACTTAAGGTAATTCGTAGTCACAGCTTTGGTTATTGAATAAGTATATGTCTTCTTTTCATATGTTTGCTGAACTTCAAAATTATTTTGTTTATATTATTATTGTATCAATGCGTAAACAAATGATGAGAACAAATGATAACATTAAAAAAATGTCTGAGGAAATTATGAATATTGTAGGTCACATAATTATGCAAAGATAAATTATCATATTACCATGAATTCTGTCAAATCTTAAATTTAGTTATTTGTTATATATGAAATGTTTATACAACATATAAAAACATGAAAAAATAGAGAAAAGGTAAGCGAAATGTTATTATAAAAGAAAGAAAATATATGATTATTTCATCAAGACCAGACGTCAGTTTAAACTCCGCCATATAAAATGTTCGAAATCCCGCATGAACATGAATATAGTTCGCAACATTTTTTAATTTTTGATATCTAGATTCACTAGCAGCACTCTTATTCTAAAGAAAATAAAGTAAAGGATTAAATTCATTCTCCTGCATTCTAGACTATTTCTACCAGGCACAACAGTTGTGGATTTCGGATGCGAATAAAAGCTTTATATAATAGCTTAAGCTTTAGAAAGGTGAATTTTGCATTCAAGACTTTTCACAAAAAAAAAAAAAAAAAAAAAAAAAAAAATATATATATATATATATATATATATATATATATTATATATATATACATATATTTTGAATGAAAGCCTGGATATTTTCTCTAAGCCTCAAGGAATCTTGAAAGACAAATATTGCAAAAAAAAAAACACAAAAACAAAAAAAGTATCCCAGCCATGAAAGTGCTCCAGGTCGAAATATGAAGACCGAATATAAAACTAGAAATAAATCTGAGTACCCTTATTCTTTTAAGCAACATCTCTTCACTTGAGATACTTAGTACTGCCTCCATGCTCCTTAGCTATCAGCACAAATGAGCATCTCCTTCAAGCATACAGCTTGCTTTCATACTCCTTGCTCCATGGCTATCAATAAATGAACATTTCCTTCAAGCATATACCTTAATTTCATGCTCCATAGCTGTCAATAAATGCGTATTTCCCTTCAAGCATACAGCTTGCTTTCATGCACTATAGCTATCAATAAATGAACATTTCCTTCAAGCGTACAGCTTGCTTTCAAGCACCCATGCTCTTTAGCTGTCAAGAAAGTAACATTTCCTTCAAGCATATAGCTTGCCTTCATGCTTTAAGGCTGTCAACAAATGAGCATTTCCTTCAAGCGTACAGCTTGCTTTAAGCTACATGCTCCATGTCTATCAACATGTGAGCATTTCCCTCAAACTTGTATTTGTTTGCAAGCTCCTTGCCCATTGGCTGTCAACAGAAGAGCATTTCCCTTCAGTCACATAACTTGCTTCCATGCTCCATGCTCCTTGGCTATCAACAAATGAGTATTTTCCTCAAGAATAAACGGCATTTCTTGCTGCCA
>NC_087206.1:5948995-5971495 GCF_015104395.2 Macrobrachium nipponense | reverse complement strand
AGAAACCAAAACAGCAACCTCCTTGGAAAAGGCGCCTGGAAAAGTAAACTGAAAGAGATGGCAGAAAAAAGGCTAAGAAGCAAGAAAACAAGGGAGGAACTCAACGAGAAATACAAAGTACAAGAGAGGGGACTAAACAACACAATAGAAGATGTAAAACAGAGGCTTAAGGCCAAAGCACATAAGATCCAACGGTACATGAGGAATAAGGGATACCAACAGAACAAACTATTCGGAACCAACCAGAAAAGACTATACAGCCAACTAAGAGGGGAAGACAACCACCCAGAAATTCCTGAAGCCGAACCAAGTAAGATACTCTGGGAAAACATATGTTGCAATCCGGTATCACACAACAAACATGCAACATGGCTCCAGGAAGTCAAGGAAGAAGAAACAGGGAGAATAAAACAAAGATTCACAGAGATCACGACAGACACAGTCAGACACCAACTAAAGAAAATGCCAAACTGGAAAGCCCCAGGTCCCGATGAAGTCCATGGATACTGGCTCAAAAACTTCAAGGCCCTACACCCACGAATAGCAGAACAACTCCAGCATTGTATCTCAAATCACCAAGCACACAAATGGATGACCACAAGAAGAACATCCTTAGTACAAAAAGACAAGAGTAAGGGAAATATAGCCAGTAACTACAGGCCTATCACCTGTCTACCAATAATGTGGAAGTTACTAACAGGTATCATCAGTGAAAGGCTATACAATTACCTAGAGGATACAAACACCATCCCCCACCAACAGAAAGGCTGCAGAAGGAAGTGTAGGGCCACAAAAGGCCAGCTCCTGATAGACAAAATGGTAATGAAGAACATGGATAGACTATAAGAAAGCCTTTGACATGATACCACACACATGGCTAATAGAATGCCTGAAAATATATGGGGCAGAGGAAAACACCATCAGCTTCCTCAAAAATACAATACGCAACTGGAATACAATACTTACAAGCTCTGGAATAAGACTAGCAGAGGTTAATATCAGGAGAGGGATCTTCCAGGGCGACTCACTGTCCCCACTACTCTTCGTAGTAGCCATGATTCCCATGACAAAAGTACTACAGAAGATGGATGCCGGGTACCAACTCAAGAAAAGAGGCAAAAGAATCAACCATCTGATGTTCATAAACACATGGGCAGTGCCAGTAATCAGATACAGCGCTGGAATAGTGGAATGGACGAAGGCAGAACTCTGCAGCATAGATCAGAAAACCAGGAAATATATGACAATACACAAAGCACTACACCCAAGAGCAAATACGGACAGACTATACATAACACGAAAAGAAGGAGGGAGAGGACTACTAAGTATAGAGGATTGCGTAAACATCGAGAACAGAGCACTGGGGCAATATCTGAAAACCAGTGAAGACGAGTGGCTAAAGAGTGCATGGGAAGAAGGACTTATAAAAGTAGACGAAGACCCAGAAATATACAGAGACAGGAGAAAGACAGACAGAACAGAGGACTGGCACAACAAACCAATGCACGGACAATACATGAGACAGACTAAAGAACTAGCCAGCGATGACAATTGGCAATGGCTACAGAGGGGAGAGCTAAAGAAGGAAACTGAAGGAATGATAACGGCGGCACAAGAACCAGATATATTCAAAGAACGATAGACGGAAATAACATCTCTCCCATATGTAGGAAGTGCAATACGAAAAATGAAACCATAAACCACATAGCAAGTGAATGCCCGGCACTTGCACAGAACCAGTACAAAAAGAGGCATGATTCAGTGGCTACCTTGCAGTAATAAGTGGTACGAGCACCAACCTGAGGGAGTGATAGAAAACGATCAGGCAAAGATCCTCTGGGACTATGGTATCAGACCGGATAGGGTGATACGTGCAAACAGACCAGACGTGACGTTGATTGACAAAGTCAAGAAGAAAGTATCACTTATTGATGTCGCAATACCATGGGACACTAGAGTTGAAGAGAAAGAGAGGGAAAAAATGGATAAGTATCAAGATCTGAAAATAGAAATAAGAAGGTTATGGGATATGCCAGTGGAAATCGTACCCATAATCATAGGAGCACTAGGCACGATCCCAAGATCCCTGAAAAGGAATCTAGAAAAACTAGAGGCTGAAGTAGCTCCAGGACTCATGCAGAAGAGTGTGATCCTAGAAACGGCACACATAGTAAGAAAAGTGATGGACTCCTAAGGAGGGAGGGTGCAACCCGTAACCCCACACGATAAATACCACCCAGTCGAATTGGAGGACTGTGATAGAGCAAAAAAAAAAAAAAAAAAAAAATAATAATAATAACAGTGTAATTTTACACTTCCAAATATCCGAGAGGAATAATAGTATTAATAATAATAATAATAATCAAAAGCCTGAGATTGGAGCTACAGAAGCAAAAAGGAAGAAATGGACAAGAGAAGAAAATAAGGAAATATGGAGGTGCTACATCAGAAGCAACCCGACGGAGAGAGGATATAGAAGAAGATTGGTCAACATCTGGAATGAGAGGAATAACACCCCCCAAACAGAGGAGAGGCTGGCAGACCAAGTAAGGAACATAAAGAAAAAGAATTGGAAAGGGAAATGTCACACGACAACGAATTACATGAAGACGAACTGAGAGACGATGCCACAGAAGACGACATGGAGGATGAGGTATCAAACAACGACACACGAAGAAACACCGACGAAGTAACAGAGAGGACGGTATGGGTAGAAAAGATTAGACAATGGATGGAGCCAGATACAGAGAGAACAAAGATCCCCTCCATGAAAGCCTACAACACCAAGAAATTAAGGGAGAAAACAAGTGAGGTCAATGAAATAATAGGCATAATACACACCACCAGTATCACAGAAACAAATAACTTGGTATATGCAGGAGCAAGATTAGTAGCAGAACTGATGAGGATTCGAACACCAACACCACCAGCACAGCCAACCCAACAGAAACCACAGCAACCTCCTTGGAAAAGGCGCCTGGAAAAGCAAATCATGGTGATGAGATCTGACTTGAGTAAACTGAAAGAGATGACAGAAAAAAGGTTAAGAAGCAAGAAAACAAGGGAGGAACTCATCGAGAAATACAAAGTAAAAGAGAGGGGACTAAACAACACAATAGAAGATGTAAAACAGAGGCTTAAGGCCAAAGCACATAAGATCCAACGGTACATGAACAGGAATAAGGGATACCAACAGAACAAACTATTCGGAACCAACCAGAAAAGACTATACAGCCAACTAAGAGGGGAAGACAAACCACCCAGAAATTCCTGAAGCCGAACCAAGTAAGAGACTCTGGGAAAACATATGGAGCAATCCGGTATCACACAACAAACATGCAACATGGCTCCGGGAAGTCAAGGAAGAAGAAACAGGGAGAATAAAAACAAATATTCACAGAGATCAAGACAGACACAGTCCAGACACCAACTAAAGAAAATGCCAAACTGGAAAGCCCCATGTCCCGATGAAGTCCATGGATACTGGCTCAAAAACTTCAAGGCCCTACACCCACGAATAGCAGAACAACTCCAGCATTGTATCTCAAATCACCATGCACCCAAATGGATGACCACAGGAAGAACATCCTTAGTACAAAAGACAAGAGTAAGGAAATATAGCCAGTAATTACAGCTTATCACCTGCCTACCAATAATGTTGAAGTTACTTACAGGTATCATCAGTGAAAGGCTATACAGCTACCGAGAGGAGACAAACACCATCCCCCACCAACAGAAAGGCTGCAGAAGGAAGTGTAGGGCCACAAAAGACCAGCTCCTGATAGACAAAATGGTAATGAAGAACAGTAGGAGAAGGAAAACCAACCTAAGCATGGCATGGATAGACTATAAGAAAGCCTTTGACATGATACCACACACATGGCTAATAGAATGCCTGAAAATATATGGGGCAGAGGAAAACACCATCAGCTTCCTCAAAAATACAATGCGCAACTGGAATACAATACTTACAAGCTCTGGAATAAGACTAGCAGAGGTTAATATCAGGAGAGGGATCTTCCAGGGAGACTCACTGTCCCCACTACTCTTCGTAGTAGCCATGATTCCCATGACAAAAGTACTACAGAAGATGGATGCCGGGTACCAACTCAAGAAAAGAGGCAACAGAATCAACCATCTGATGTTCATGGACGACATTAAGCTGTATGGTAAGAGCATCAAGGAAATAGATACCCTAATCCAGACTGTAAGGATTGTATCTGGGGACATCAGGATGGAGTTTGGAATAGAAAAATGCGCCTTAGTCAATATACAAAAAGGCAAAGTAACGAGAACTGAAGGGATAAAGCTACCAGATGGGAGCAACATCAAACACATAGATGAGATGGGATACAAATACCTGGGAATAATGGAAGGAGGGGATATAAAACACCAAGAGATGAAGGACACGATCTGGAAAGAATATATGCAGAGACTCAAGGCGATACTCAATTCAAAACTCAACGCCGGAAATATGATAAAAGCCATAAACACATGGGCAGTGCCAGTAATCAGATACAGTGCAGGAATCGTGGAATGGACGAAGGCAGAACTCCGCAGCATAGATCAGAAAACCAGGAAACATATGACAATACACAAAGCCAGTGAAGACGAGTGGCTAAAGAGTGCATGGGAAGAAAGACTAATAAAAGTAGACGAAGACCAGAAATATACCAGAGACAGGGAAAGACAAACAGAACAGAGGACTTGGCACAACAAACCAATGCACGGACAATACATGAGACAGACTAAAGAACTAGCCAGCGATGACACATGGCAATGGCTACAGAGGGGAGAGCTAAAGAAGGAAACTGAAGGAGAGATAACAGCGGCACAAGGTCATGCCCTAAGAACCAGATATGTTCAAAGAACGTTAGACGGAAATAGCATCTCTCCCATATGTAGGAAGTGCAATACGAAAAATGAAACCATAAACCACATAGCAAGCGAATGTCTGGCACTTGCACAGAACCAGTACTAAAAGAGGCATGATTCAGTAGCAAAAGCCTTCCACTGGAGCCTGTGCAAGAAACACCAGCTACCTTGCTGTAATGAGTGGTACGAGCACCAACCTGAGGGAGTGATAGAAAACGATCATGCAAAGATCCTCTGGGACTATGGTATCAGAACAGATAGGGTGATACGTGCAAATAAACCAGACGTGACGTTGATTGACAAAGTCAAGAAGAAAGTGTCACTCGTTGATGTCGCAATACCATGGGACACCAGAGTTGAAGAGAAAGAGAGGGAAAAAATGGATAAGTATCAAGATCTGAAAATAGAAATAAGAAGGATATGGGATATGCCAGTGGAAATTGTACCCATAATCATAGGAGCACTAGGCACGATCCCAAGATCCCTGAAAAGGAATCTAGAAAAACTTGAGGCTGAAGTAGCTCCAGGACTCATGCAGAAGAGTGTGATCCTAGAAACGGCGCACATAGTAAGAAAAGTGATGGACTCTTAAGGAGGCAGGATGCAACCCGGAACCCCACACTATAAATACCACCCAGTCGAATTGGAGGACTGTGATAGAGCAAAAAAAAAAAAAAAAAAAAAATCAGTGTAATTTTACACTTCCAATTATCCGAGAGGAATAATAATAATAATAATAATAATAATAATAATTAATAATAATAATAATAATTATAATAATAATAATAATACTTCACTTCCTAATATCCGGGAGACGATGCAAAAGACTTGAAGACTAGAGCTCTTGCAGCTTCCCTCATCCCCTATACTCTCCCCGTCCTCCCTGACAATGTATTGAGAAAACGGAGTTTCTCCCCAGTTTTTCCCCCCACCCAGAAAATGTTTTTTCCCTGCACTTTACCCACAGTTTCAAAGGACGGGCTCTGCCGAAATTCTTCCGCCGGGGTCTTTTGAGAAGACCATTTTCCTCAAGACGATGGAGTCCTTGAAGTTCCGTTTTATTTCCTCTCGGGGTTCCTCGGGAATGTTCTCGAGGTACTCAAGAGGAGGATTTGGAAATTTGATTTGAATTTGACGAGTGGTCCTCTCTCTCTCTCTCTCTCTCTCTCTCTCTCTCTCTCTCTCTCTCTCTTCTGTGGTCACTAGTGTTGGGGAGTATCTGGGCAGAGGAATTTAAGTCTGTGAGCAAGAGGGTCCTTTGCTTTGGTTATGGATGAAAAATGTTATAGTGTATGTGGCAAAAAATAAAATATTGATATTCACATACACACACACACGCACACACACAAACCCACACATATAAATATATATATGAATTTGGGGGCCTGTGGTGTACACATTAATCAAAGCACCTTTGAGTGAAGAGCATTGCATTAATTGTACCGGAAAATCATTACGAGTTCTCAAAGATAATCCATCTGAAATTTGTTTCGTAAATTCAAAATTTCCCGCATTACCATTTTTCCTGTGACGTTGTGCAATGCTATTTTGAGCAGCGTCTCTCTCTCTCTCTCTCTCTCTCTCTCTCTCTCTCTCTCTCTCTCTCTCTCTCTCTCTCTCTCTCTAAATTCATAGTAATGACATGAGGGTTAAACGCTCAAATATCTAATTATTTTTAGGATAAAAAAAAAGATGGAGACTGCTCTCTCTCTCTCTCTCTCTCTCTCTCTCTCTCTCTCTCTCTCTCACTAAATTCAAGGAAATTATGTAATGGATAAAGGATCATATATTTAATAAATTTAAAGAATAACAAACGAGTGCAGCCCGTCCACCCTTCCCCCCAACTCTCTCTCTCTCTCTCTCTCTCTCTCTCTCTCTCTCTCTCTCTCTCTCTCTCACAAACCATCCGCGTCGTTTCAGCCAAATGAAATATTTCCGCTAAATTTATATCTGGTTACTCCTTTAGTTTGAAGAGAAAGTATTGCAGAAACCACAGACCTTGCATGTTAATATATGTAAATCTATTCGCGTAACATAATAAAAAAAAATAATAAAAAGCCAAGGACAGTGACAAATGCAGGACGCATTTCCAAAAATGTCGCAATTTATTTTTGTGCACGCGCGATACTTCCCAACGAATAATGTCGAAAAGTGATTTGCCCACCAATCTATCATACCAAATTCAGGAGAGGTTCAAATATTTTTTTTTTATTTTTTTCCCCCGTGACCAGTCCCACAGGATTTGCATCATTAGCGATGGGTATTAAATCATTGCTTTGAATACCTGGAACTTTGTTTGGACTTTTTCGAACTTGATTTTTTTATATTATTTTCCAGCTTTTTTTGCGCTGTCGAAGTTGAATTTTTACATTTTCGTTTTATTTCATTTTAGATCTGTCGAAGGTAAATTTTCATATTTTCTTTTTATTTTCATATTTCTGTCGAAGGTGAATTTTCCTATTTTCTTTTTATTTTCATAATTCTGTCGAACGTGTATTTTCATATTTTCTTTTTATTTTCATAACTCTGTCGAAGGTAAATTTTCATATTTTCTTTTTATTTTTTTAGATGTCTAACGTGAATTTTCATATTTTCTTTTATTTTCTTTAACTTTGTCGAATGTGAATTTTCATATATTCTTTTAATTTTTAACTGTGTTGAACGTCAATTTTCACATTTTCTTATAGTTTTTTGTAACTGTAGAACGTGAATGCTCATATTTTCTTTCTACTCTTTTTTTACTTTGTCGCACGCGAATTTTCGTATTTTCTTACTATTTCCTTTAACTCTTTCGAACGTGAATTATTACATTTTCTTTATACTTTTTCAGCATATTTAACTCTGTTCAACGTGAATTTCATATTTTCATTTTATTTTTATAATTCTGTCGACAGTGAATATTCGTTTTTCCTTATTTTTTAACTGTCAAAATAAAGCTTATCTTCAACTTGCAACGAACTATGATGCTCTGGTGCAAATGACAATGGCTTCTTATAAAGACAAATGACAATAGATTCTTATAAAGACAAATGATAATGGGTTCTTATTAAGCCAAATGACAATAGATCCTTATAAAGACAAATGGTAATGGGTTCTTATAAAGCCAAATGACAATAGCTTCTAGTTAAGCCAAATGGCAATGGCTTCTTATAAAGACAAATGCCAATGGATTCTTATATAGCCAAATAACATTGGCTTCTCATAAAGCCAAATGACAATGGATTCTCATTAAGCCTGATGAGAATAGCTTCTTATAAAGCCAAATAACAATGGATTCCTATAAAGCCAAATGACAATGGCTGCTTATAAAGCCAAATGACAAAGGATTCTTATTAAGCCAGATGACAATGACTTCTTATTATGCCAAATGACAATGGATTCTTATGAAGCCAGATGATAATGGATTCTTATAAAGCCAATGACAATGGCCTCTTATAAAGCCAAATGACAATGGCTTTTTATAAAGCCAATAGCAATGGTTTCTTATAAAGCCAGTAACAATGGCTTCTTATAAAGCCAAATGGCAATGACTTCTTATAAAGCCAAATGATAATGGGCTCTTATTAAGCCAGATGACATTGGCCTCTTATAAAGCCAAATGACAATGGATTCTTATTAAGCCTAATGACAATGGCTTCTTATAAAGCCAAATGAAGATGGATTCTTATAAAGCCAGATGACATTGGCTTCTTATAAAGCCAAATAACAATGGTTTCTTACCAAACCAAATGAATTTGGCTTCTTATATAAAGTCAAATGACAATGGCTTCTTATAAAGCCAAATGATAATGGGTTCTTATTAAGCCAGATGACAATGGCTTCGTATAATCCAAACGACAATGGTTTCTTATAAAGCCAAATGACAATGGATTCTTATAAATCCTAATGACAATGGCTTCTTATAGAGCCAAATGACAATGGATTCTAATAAACCCAAATGACAATGGCTTCTTATAAAGCCAAATGACAATGGATTCTTATAAAGTCAAATGATAATGGATTCTTATACAACCAGATGACAATGGATTCTTATAAAGCCAAATGATAATGGATTCTTATAAAGCCAGATGACAATGGCTGCTTATTAGGCCAAATGACAATGCCTTCTTATGAAGCTAAATGACAAAGTCTTCTTATAAAGCCAAATGACAATGGGTTCTTATAAAGCATAATGACAATGGATTCTTATAAAGCCAGATGACAATGGCCATATGATAATGGGTTCTTATAAGGCCTGAAAGGTAATTTTTTGGTATAGCTTTTTATCTTTTCTTTTAATTAACATCATTATCCTCCATTTGTCTGTCTGTAAATTGTATGTAATTTTGCTGTTCTTTATAATAGTAAATTTTATTGCAAGCGTTCAGCAAATATAATATTACTGTCTATGAATTCTTCAGATATTATTAAATTATGAATTTCTATGTTTAGATTAAACGCGTTACTGAGAATTAATGCTACTGAGATTTACACATGTTTTTTTAGGCATTAATGAAATATTCTGCAATTTAGTTACCATAGCAACCAATATCAAAGGTTGCTTTTGGCTGTCTTTTGCTAAGCTGAGCTCTACGTCAGAAAATCAGATAATTTATTATTATTGTTTTTTTAATGAAGAGTAGGTTATGTTTATTCCTCCGGACAGTGTTTATGCTTGATGCACCTTACGTTGCATCATCTTTTAATGTTTTTTTTATTATTATTTTATTTTATTTTAAGGCTTTACAGTTACGTAACCAACAATCTCAAAGTTTTGTCAGACATCGGGGATGCTAAGTTTAAGCTCATTAAGACAACAACGTGACAACAAGAACAACAACAACAACAACAATGAAAAGTGTCAATAACAGCAACATTAAACCGTCTTACGAAAGATGTATCGAGAGTTTAGTGGTTAAAAAAAAAAAAAACAAGAAAAAAGGCGTTAATGAAAATTTGAACGACCTGAATCCGATCCATTTTCAAGTTTGCCATAGACACAATTAGCAAAAAGGTGACAGGCATAGATAGTCTTTATCTATGTATGGATTTTGAGCTGAAAGTAAATATCCACAGCGATATCCGTAGAGTATCTATCTAGTTGTTAATAGGGTGATATATTGTAATGGTAGAGCCAATCCGAGAACTATTTACACACGATAAATATTCAAAAATGTCATCCTAGCATTGAATTAGGAAAGTTAGATGAAAGAGTAAATACATAAATATTTCACCAATCGCTATTAGTTTCAATGATGTCGGGTTAGGGCTCTTAAAAGAAAAAAATTCAAGGTGATAAACGTTCAAATATACAGTAAATTTAAGGAGTGGATACTGACTATCCTCTCTCTCTCTCTCTCTCTCTCTCTCTCTCTCTCTCTCTCTCTCTCTCTCTCTCTCAATTCAAAGTAATGCTGTGAAGGATAAAGGATCACATATTTAGTAGTATATAATTTTAAAGGCTAACGATGAAAATCTTTTTTATATATTTTTAAAAGAGAATGATAGAGAGTGGAGACTAGTCTCTCTCTCTTTTTCTCGTTCTCTCGCTCTCTCTCTTAGAAAGTGACTAGTCTATCCTCTGTCTGCCTGTCTCTCTTAATAAGTGACTCTAGTCTATTCTCTCTCTCTCTCTCTCTCTCTTTCACTCTCTCTCTCTCTCTTAGAAAGTGACTAGTCTATCCTCTGTCTGTCTCTCATAATAAATGACTCCATTCCTTTCTCCCTCTCTCTGAAAAAGTGGCTCTATTTTCTCTTTCTCTCTTAAAAAGTGGCCCTGCTTTCTTTCTCTCCCTTAAAAAGTGGCTCTATTTTGCCTTTCTCTCTTAAGAAGTGACTGTAGTTTCTCTAGCTTTTTCTCTTAGAAAGTGACAGTAGTCTATCGTCTGTCTGTCTGTCTGCCTCTCTCAATAAGTGACTCTAGTCTATTCTCTCTCTCTCTCTCTCTCTCTCTCTCTCTCTCTAAAAAGTGACTGTAGTTTCTCTCTCTTTCTCTCTTAGAAAGTGACTCTAGTCTATCGTTTGTCTGTCTATCTCTCTCTCTCTCTCTCTCTCTCTGCCTGAAGGAAAAAAGACCTTAAATGAAAGGAAAATAAAAGCCGTGACGGTGGGCGAAATGTATTGGATCTTGAACGGGCACGAAGAGCAAACAAGGTCATCAAGAATTTCATGTTCTGCTTTGTTGACCTATCTTTCAGGTTGCTTCGAATAAAAGTCTGTTGACGCAATTCGACAACTTTCCTGACGCGCCTCTGAGAGAGACGAGTGAGGTCCTCCTTTGTGTTGGAATATATATTTGTATATAATACGCATGCTTATTTCTGTATATATTAAAAAAACACAGTAGATGCACGTGACTTCATTATATAAGCGAATACCACAGAAAAATGATTAAGCGCCTTATGAAGGCTAAACATGATGCTCATATCTGTATATATCTAAAATAATCGCAGTAGATGCACGTGACTTCATTACATAAGCGAATACCACAGGAAAATCATGGATAGAAAGTTATGCCAAGCGCTTTCTCCTGCTATTCAGGCATTGTCGAGGCACAAACGAAATCTTGTTTTCGGTCATTTTAATGTTAAGAGTTTAGTCATAAAAAATTTCCCCAAAGATCCTTCTGGCTGCATATATGAAATTCCTTGTAAAAAGTGTGATATAACATATTACGGACAAGGTGGAAAATCACTTTCATAAAGAAATCAAACAATAGCAATATTCTGTGTGAACTGGCCAAATATCGAATAATATTATTCCTACATATGAGAGGTTTAAAACATCCTATAAACTGGAGTGAAGCAAGGACCAGAGTTTCATCAAATCAAACAATGGACGTGTTCTTAATTTAAGACTAGGTTTGTTTAAGCTCGATGCCTTCATAATTAAAAAGGTTGTTGATAAATATAAGCAATGAAATTAATATATTCAGCTTTATATATATTTTTGGATTTTTTTTATGGTTAAGCTTCCGTTTCTCTTCTGGTTAAAGTATGGTTGAGTCTGTGACAGAGTGATCTCCGATTACCCTGGATTATCTCTTTGATTTTTACTATTTTGACAATTAACCATCTGGTGTTCTTGATCTTTTTTTCTACCTTGTAAACTTTTTTTCCAACTGTATTTCATATGAGCCCCGACGATGCCTGAATAAACTGGAGAAAGCGCTTGGTACTGACCTTCTGTCTGTCATTTTCCTGTGGTATTCGTATATATATATGTATATATTATGTCTACATATTATATATATGTATATCTATATATATATATATATATGATATAATAGATTATAGATCTATATAATACATATGATTTATTTATTTAGTATTTTATACATAGATTATTTTATACATATGTATATAAATATATATATATATATATATTATATATATATATATACTATATATGTATATATATATATATATATATATATATATATATATATGTAATATATATATATGTAGATGTATAAATATATATATAGATATATATATATAAAAGTATATGTATATAGAATATATATATATATATATATAGATATATATATATATATCTATATATATATATATATATATATTATACTATATTCTATATTTAATACATATCCTATCTATATATATATATATATATATGTATATATATATATATATATATATGTATATTGGGTGTGTGGGCCTGTCTCTACAAATTTGTTTGTACACCGTCCTTTCATTTGAAGCAAGTAGTGTATGCGTCAATATCATCTCATCCGTCTGCTTTAAAATATTCCCATGGTAATATTCACAAAGAATTTGCAGACAATATCGGGGGCCAAGAAAAATTCGCCAGCCGACGCCATTGAGTGACAAAAAGAAAGAGGACTGAAAACTGGCGAGTTTTTTCTTGCATGATTTTATTTATTTATTTTTTTGTCTCCTTGAAAACAGTTGTTTTTTCGGGTCAAAAATAAGAACTCTTTTGAAGGAGACAAAAAATCTGCGCGGGAATTAAATTTAGTTTTGAATGAGAAGGACAGTTTTTTTGGCTTTCATTATTTATCTTCAGCATTATGTCAATAGATATTCTTTTATTTCCTTCTGTGCGAGGCTATTCTTTGTCTTAATTCTATTTGCCTTGACTTTTATCTATGTTCGTGGCAACTACGAGTACATACATCCCACACACATCCATGCCTACTGACGAACACATAAACACACACACATGTATATATCTGTATATATATATATATATATATATATAATATATATATATATATATATATATATATATTTAGCGAAGGCCACAAGAAAAGTAAGAGGAGGAGTACAGAGCGCTTTCGTGTTATTTCAACACATTTTCGAGGTACTCCTTTTATTTTTCCGGGGGCCTTGGCTAATATATTGTCACGCGGTATTTAGTGACATATAAGCATATGTATATATATATATAGATATATATATATATATATATATATATATATATATATATATATATATATTATTTTCTTCAATCGATTCTCTTTCATTCCATCATATTCTCTCTCTTAATTCTATTCTCCTCATTTGTAATCTCGTTCGTAATTCTCTTCGTGACAACTGAGATCTCTCAAATGACGTGACCTTTCGTGAAATGGTAAGCTTTACCTTGTTGTTCTAGAATGAGTTCATTCGATAAAAAGACTTTCTAAAAGCTAAAGAAAATAAAAAAAACCCGAAATGAAATAATCCCCTTGACCTTTCTGACCGTTGTGCAAAATGAGAAATCATGCTAAATGTTTATTAAAAGATTCGCTTCGCTCATTTTAAAGATATCTCATGAAAGGTTTGATTATTATCTCTCTGTCATCATTTCTCTCTGATATATCTCACTTCTCTGTACATATTTTATTTCCCTGCACATATTTTATTTCTCTAGACATTTTTCTGTATATATTTGATATCTCTTCACATATTTTATTTTTCTGTTTATATTTTATTTGTCTGTACATATTTTGTTTCTCTGCACATACTTTGTTTCTCTAACGTATTTTATTTCTCTATACATATCTTATTTCTCTTCACATATTTTATTTTTCTGTTTATATTTTATTTGTCTGTACATATTTTGTTTCTCTGCACATATTTTGTTTCTCTCACGTATTTTATTTCTCTAAATAGACTCTGCACGTATCTTATTTCCCTGTACATGTTATATAGCTCTTTACATATTTTGTTACTCTGCACGTATTTTTATTTCTCTGAACATGTTTTATTTCTCTGCACATATTATGTTTCTCTGTACACATTTTCTTCTCTGCACATATTTTATTTCTCAGTACATATTTTATTTATCTACATATATTTTATTTCTTTGTACATATCTTATTTTTCTGTACAAATGAATGAGATACTAACAAGACATTTTGGTCACTCTCATGTCCTCAGAATATTGATGTAATTCTCAGAGTAAATGTTAATGAAAAGGGAAATACAGAGAGAGAGAGAGAGAGAGAGAGAGAGAGAGAGAGAGAGAGAGAGAGAGAGAGAGTACATTAGGATGATCTATTTATCTGAATACATCCCAAGACAGTACTAACCCTATACGAGTAACTAGACGGCTATATTCTTTCAATCCGTAATCGGATACAGCAAGACAGACAATAAATCTTACACCACTAGCTAAACCGTGGCAGAATACAGCTTTATATCATTCCACTCAAATAACAAAAGAAAATTCATAGATCATCAAGTTCAACTGCTAATTCAAAGATCCATTAGCTTAAGATGGTGAATAATAACAATCTGCCTTTTAGGAGCTGACGGTAAGTTTCTGCAGTCGACATCGTCGAAGCTAATCGTGATTGGCTGCTCAGTGCTGCTCAGCTCCCACCATTGGTTGCATGGATGTCGTTTGCGGATATTTATCACCAGCTAATTAAAAATACCATAGAATTATCCTAGGTCTGGTAGAAGATTCGTTTATTCTTAATCAGTTTATCATGATTAAGTTTATGTGATTTGGCTTTCACAATATTGATGGTATCTAAATGATAATAAAAAGCATGACATCTTTAATGAGCTTCGAAATAGTTTCATTTCTGCCAGACAAGAGCTGGTAAATACCCAGAGGTAGATGATAATTAGCCAAATATATCCCGTGGAAATCAGCTAATTAATGTAGAATTAAAAGAGCTTTTTGGATATTTGTGAACTGAGACAGCCCGTTCATTGCGAATAATAATCCAATAACGATGATGTCCAGCCGATATTGTTATCTCTGTTGCGAAGACCCTTGTTTAGATGTTATAGCAAAGCCGGTTTTTTTTAGCGAATTTACCAAGAGAAAAATTTCACTAATTGACGAGGCTTTATATATATATATATATATATATATATATATATATATATATATATATATATATATATATATATATATATATATATATAAGCGAATACCACGGGAAAATGATAGTCAGAAATCCAAGTGCTTTTCGTCTTTATTCAGACATCGTCAAGGAGCTCCTTGACGATGTCTGAATAAAGACGAAAGCGCTTGGATTTCTGACTATCATTTTCCCGTAGTATTCGCTTATTTATGAAGTCACGTGCATCTACTGTGATTTTTTAAGCATTATAATATATTGTAATATATATATCTTTTATATATATATATATATATATTGTAATATATATATAACTAATAAATAAATATATATAGATATTTATTATATGTATGTATATAATATGTATATATGTAATATATTTATAATGCATAATATATGTAGATATGTCATATATATTGTAATTATATAATAATATATATATATAAATTATATATATATATTATTAATATATTAATATATATATTAATGATTATCTATAATCTATATTCTATATCTATATCTATATATATATATATATATATATTTATACTATATATATATATATATATATGTATATATTGTATGTGTGTGTGTGGTTATAAAAGTATAATATATAGATAAACAGACAGAGAGATTCATTCAGGCTCTAACTCACGAAAATTGGCAATGGACCCCCTTCTCAGCCACCAGAAAAAATATACCGTATTTCAGATTTAAAATTAGTTCAAGAAGAAATTATTTTGAGAGAATGAAAAAAAAAAAAAAAAAAAAAAAAAAACAGCACACTTTGAGATTCTACATCTGCGATTCTTTTTGTCAGGCTGAGGTTACGAAACCAGTGTACCCTCACAGAAATTTTCCATAAATTTTTCAGCGTCCCCTATTTTGAAATCGCGAGTTTGAAATGCCTGATTGAGCATTCACCTTAATGTCCTCTTCAAGGCTTTGCCTTGCTGTCCAGGGTAGAAAGTCGTTATAAAATTGCTATTCTGGTTCTCTTTCATTATCTATTTCACCATCCATTCATTACTCTTGACATGATCGTCATCACAATTTCACCCGCAGAGATAATGTGACGGACGTCTATTGGACGAAAGACCATCCCGGGAGACAGCCCTAGATTTCGACCGAATTATGGGGGTGCAATTTGGGCGGAAATGACCGGTAGTTAAAGGCCGGATCGTAAAACGCCCTCTGATTTCACGTCAACGGACGTCATTGGAACAGGATTAATAGAGTACAGGGTTAGACCGCTTCTGACCAAAATAGGACAATCTCGCGCATGACGTGACGTGGCTGATCTGACTGAGGTTCAGGTGAAAAAAAGTCATCAGTCGGTATTTGACTCCACCAGAGTGAAGAACAAGGAAACTACCTTCCAGTACCTGGAGATTAATGGGGACCTCTCTCACGCAAGGTCGTGAAAGAGACAGAGAATGGGTGTGGGGAAACAATTCCCATAGTGACCCTTAATTTATTTGTTTTCTTGGTTTTCTTTTATGGCCACCTACCAATGACGTCACAAATGTGCGCAGTAATGACGGGACGGTTTAACCCTGTACCCTACCCATCCTGATTTAAACGGCAATTTACGCAGCGGCGCCCCGATGCCGTTAGATGATATTAAAAAAAAAAAAAAAAAAAAAAAACTCAGCGAGATATATACAACGGTGCGTTCCCGAGGGAATTTACGTTCGCGGTATGAATTTGCTCTTGGAATGTATTCCAGGGGGAATTTAAATCCCGCCGGCGTGTGAGGCGGACGGACTCATGGAAGACACTGACAATTCAGCGGCCGTTCACTTCGCTCGACAGCGCTGTTCAATTACGGAAAGATGGGGAGAATATTATTCGAAACCCAGCTGTTTGAAGAGGACACCCGCATCAATCGGCTTTTATGACCCTTTTATTTCAGTGCCTTGGTCAAGCCGTGAATAAATGCATTCGCGGCTCGTCGTGAATAATGTATGAATGTATGGAATGGCGGCGTTCATCATCGGATGTATGATATGTATATTCGTTCGGCCGTTTTGCCTTTGGATGGATGGAGATGGACGGACGTTCGCGCCTCTGTTACTTGGGAGATGAATTTCCCTTTGTCTAAGCCATGTTGTTTGTTTTATTATAAAACCAACATGTAACATATTAAATTTTAAACATACATTTAAGGAAACACTAGCACATGGTATTGAAATTTGAATATTTATTTAACCACTGTTTAAACTTTCACTTTTATTGTCACAGTAGTACATATGTCCTTATGTTCTTTGTATCCAAAACTACGCCCTTAAGCTGTTAATCCTAGACCTAACAGTACCCATACTCAAGGTCATACTTCCGACACGATGAAATAAATAGGCCGAAAGGCCAGATTGTAAGTCAGTAGTCGCTTGATAATGCCATAAGGCGAAACAGCTGTCGCGACAAAATTCAATAAATGGGAGAAGGAAGTCTACGTATTTTTCACCAGAAATTGACGAATGAGAATCGGAGAAAACTTCGTCGGTATGAAGATACTGCAAGAAACTTATTGATGCCACTAAAGCAATTGCTTTTAATGAATATATATATTATATATATACTATATATATATATATATATATACATACATACATACATACATACACACACACGAAACTGAACATACAAATAAAGTCGAAGAAGCAATGAGAAACCAGCGCTAGTTACAAAAAGTACAAAAGAGATGAAAGTAAGGGAACCATTATACGAAACCCAGAGTACGCATTACGTTCTTAATTTGTTCCCACAAGCGCCTGGAACCAAGAAAGAACCCGAAAAGCGAGAAAGATAGATATTATTACTCTGCTCTCGGCATCTGTTATCGGTTTTACGTATAAACCTTCTGCCGCCTCTTCCGGAGAAACAATTAACGCCAGAGTGCTGGAGCCGTTTTCTTTTTGGAGAGAAAACGTTTTGTTACGAATTTTCTTAAGTGTTTTCATTTTTTATTTTTTTTTAGTCTTTTAAAGAGATATATTAATAAATTGTTCTTTTGGTTTCATAAAGAATGTATGTGTTTACGTGTTGAATTGTTCTGTACGTTAATAATTTTGGTATTATCTTACGTTAATAATTTTTTTTGCTAATTCATATTTTTACTCACTGATAATATTTTAAGAGAGAGAGAGAGAGAGAGAGAGAGAGAGAGAGAGAGAGAGAGAGAGAGAGAGAGAGAGAGAGAGAGAAGGGGGCTGTATGGAGTCATGAAGAAAACGTTTGTTAATTTAAGAAAAAAGATCTAAAGATTACTAAATAAAGAAGGGAAATACAGAAAGTTGACCGTTTAAGAAACAAATAACATACTGAATAAATAAGTGGACAATAGAGGGAATTAAATAGAGAAGGGAAATGATAGTATACTACGAGGAAAAATAAATGAAAGAAGGGAAAAAACGCATATTTAGTATAAAAGGGGAGAGATAAAGAAATAAATAAATTGAGAAGGAGAGAATATCAGAATATAGCAAGAATATTTGATATAGATAAAGATACCCTGTTAAGCAAAGAAGGGGAAAATAGAGGAAATTTATGAAAGAGGGGAGAGAGAGAATTATAGTAAACTGAGAGAGAGAAAGAGAGAGAGAGAGAGAGAGAGAGAGAGAGAGAGAGAGAGAGAGAAACCTACTTGAGATATCTGTGGATGAATCCTTCTCAAAACGGAGAGTGACCATTGGATAGTTTATCACTTTAACTTCATTTCACTGAGAGAGAGAGAGAGAGAGAGAGAGAGAGAGAGAGAGAGAGAGAGAGAGAGATCACTAGGTGCATTTACTCAATGGTTCACCAAATTATTTAACATGAACAGGGGAGGACCTCGGCGAGGATGAAAGACATATACAAGATAAGATTCTCTCTCTCTCTCTCTCTCTCTCTCTCTCTCTCTCTCTCTCTCTCTCTCTCTCTCTCTCTCATTTACGTGTTTGCAAAATAACCTGTCTTAACCCAAGGAGTTTCCCCAGTTACTAAGACCTAAGACTGACAGCTCGGAAATGGAATTCAGAAAGTGATTAGAAATAACAGGTTTGTTTCTTCCCTCACTTTCGAGAACTGGAAACTCTTTTAATCTAATTGTTAAAAAATTAACTCTCTGATAAATAAGAAAAACCTCTTTAAAAAAAAACATACATGATCACGGCTGACAGATTTCAAAGGATGTTTTAAGGGAATCTGAGGTAAAACTGATATAATGATTAGTCTAACATTGAAATAAAGATGAATCATTTATAGTTATATTGCTATCATTAAGTCCATATACCTATGAATGCTATTGTCTTTAAACATCTCAGTGTATAGGTTCTAACTTCTGTTTGTCTATTAGATGGGCGTAAGGCGTTTAACATAAGAATATGCATATAGAAGTTTGCAGTAGCTTTGCCTGAACAAACTGTCGTCACAAACTGATGTCATAAACTAGAAACTGACGTCACAAACCTGTCATAAGCTTATGTCACAAACTGACGTCACAAACTGAGGTCACAAACAGATATCACAAATTAAAACTGACGTCACAAACTTGTCACAAACTGATGTCACAAACAGATATCATAAACTAAAACTGACGTCACAAACTTGTAACAAATTGATGTCACAAACCGATGTCACAAACTAAAAATTGTCGCCAGAAGCTGATGTCACAAACAGATATCACAAAGTAAAACTGACGTCACAAACTCGTCACAAACTGATGTCACACACTGACGTCACAAACTAAAAACTGGTGTCACAGACCGATGTCACAAACTAAAAAATGACTCCACCAAATGATGTCACAAACTAAAAACTAATTTCAAAAAGAGAAGACTGAAGTTAAAAACTGACGTCACAAACTGATGTCAAAAACTAAAAACAGATGTCACAAACTAAAATTTGACGTCACAAAATGTCACAAACTGACGTCACAAACTAGAAACTGATGTCACAAATTGATGTAAAAAACTAAACACTGACATCTCAAACTGATGTCACGAACTAAAAAACCTAACGTCACAAACTGATGGTTAGCAAACAATTAGATACGTATAATATTATCTCCCTCTTTTTTCGTACCCCCTTATCGTCTAAATGAACACCTGCCATTTTACCTGTTTCACCTTCTTTCGTACTTCTTTATAGTATACGATAACACCTGCTATTATTACACCTGTTTTACTTGCATGGTATGCAAATGTCATCCGTCAGGCGACACCTGTGGCGTGATGGTCTCTCTCTGCCGCAGTGGTCACGTGGCTGACACAGACTGCAGGAGAGAGAATGAGGACGATAATAATGATTAATGGTGAGGGGCTCTTAAGAGACGTTCCAGATGTTTCACCCAAACTTTTTCCTTATTTCTGCATTTTTTTTCCTTATTTTTTCATTATCTCCTTTTTCCTTTTTTCCATATTTTTTGTCATTTCCTTTATTTCCTTTTTTCCTTACATTTCGTCAGTTCCTTTATCCTCTTACTTTTCATTATTTCCTTTATATCCTTGTTGCCTTACTTTTACTCATTTCCCTTATTTCCTCGTTTCCTTATTTTTCATTATTTCTTATTTTCACTTATTTCCTTGTTTCCTCATTTTTCATTATTTCCTTTGTTCAAATCCTTATCACCTTATTTTTCATTATTTCCTTTGTTTCCTTATCACCTTATTTTTCATTATTTCCTTGTTTCCTAGTTTTTCATTATTTCTTTGTTTCCTTATTTTCCGTTATTTCTTTTATTTCCTTATTCTTCATTATTTCCTTGTTTTCTTATTTTTCATTGTTTCTTTGTTGCCTTATTTTTCTTCATTTCCTTTACTTCCTTGTTTCCTTATTTTTCGTTGTTTCCTTTATTTCCGTCTTTTTTTTATTTTTCATTATTTCCTTTATTTCCTTCTTTTCTTATTTTTCATTATTTCCTTTATTTTCTTGCTTCCTTATTTTTCATTATTACCTTTATTTCCTTGTTTCCTTATTTTTCATTATTTTTTTATTTCCTTTTTTTCTTAGTTTTTATTATTGCCTTTATTTCCCTGTTACCTTATTTTTCATTATTGCCTTTGTTTCCTTGTTTCCTTTATTTCTTGTTTCCTTATTTTTCAATATTTCTCGATTTACTAAATTATATTTCTTTATTCTTCATTCTTTATTTATTTTTCCTTGTCTCCATATTTTCCTTGTTTCCTTATTTCGCTTTGTTCCTTATGTCCTTATTGGTTTTTTTTCTTATTTCCTTATTTTTCTTGTTTCCTTATTTTTCCTAATTTGTACTTATTTCCTTATTTTTCCTTGTGTCCACATTTTTACTTCTTTCCTTATTTTGTCTTATATGTCCTTGTTTCCTTACTTTATCATTTGTCCTGGTCTCTTCATTTTTCATTGTATCATTTTTGTCATTATTTCCTTTCTTCCCATTTTTCCTTGTTTCCTTATTTTCCATTGTATCATTTTTGTCCTTATTTTCTTATTTGTCCCCATTTCCTTAATAATTTAGTATTATTTTCTTATTTTTACTTATATCCATATTTTATTTTTCTTTATTTCCGTATTTTTTCTCGTTTTCCTATTTTCATATTTCCTTATTTGTTATGCTTTCCTTATTTTTTCATATTCCCTAATTTGCCTTTATTTCCTCATTTATTCTTATTCACTTATTATACCTTATTTCCTAACAATACGAACGAATTATTTGCCTGAACGTAAAGTATTATCATTCCATCATTGACTCTGTTCGTCGTATTTCTTATTTTCCTTTTCTTTATCTGAGAGAGAAAAATCATTGCATTAGATTTTAGAGGAAAGAAAAGAGTATTAGAAGCTTGCTTACATATGTTGGTATTCTTCAGATAATTGATTTTGAATCTTTTACACTCCTCTGATACTCAAGTTTATCAAGATACTGAATATACGCAAGTATATGAAATTGGCCAAAGCTATTTCTACACTGTAAGCTTGCATGTATTATAAATTTTTCCTAAGTGCTGACTACTTTCAAAAGAATAGAAACTCAAAGAACAAAAGAGCAGTTTGAAAAAGGTGTAAAATGATAAGAACCGAGGTGGAAAACTAAGGCAACCCCTATTTTTCTAGAAGTATGAAATCTTATCGGAAGACGTCATTACTCGCCCAAGGATGGGATTTCTTGCGTAAATCCTAAAAGGGACTGAGGAAGAAATGTTAATAAAACGGTTATTCTTGAGCCACCTCCTGGACAAAAAGTAAAAACTCCAAGATGAGTCTTTTGCGAAGAATACCGAGAAAATGAAACGAGTTTCTGAGGTACATAAAAGAAGCAGAAATCTCTGCAGACTGTTCTCACT
>NC_087206.1:5936495-5943995 GCF_015104395.2 Macrobrachium nipponense | reverse complement strand
CTTAAAGAATGTTCTTACATAATGTGTGGGAGTCCAGGAGTCTAGAGGTCTTGGGGGGGGGGGGGATGAGTCACGTGGGGTGGGTGACAAAGAATCCTGAGGGTTGAATACTCACAAAGGTACTTGAAATTTATTTATTTATTTATTTATTTATTTATTTGTAAATTGTATCTATTTATTTATGTATTTATGTATTCATAAATTCCTTTTTCGTTATTTCTTTGCCTTTAAAATATTGCAAAGTGGTAAATATCTAATATTATAAAAAGAAACTAAAGCAGTTACTTTGAGAATCCTTATGTTGATTATTTCTTATTTATGGCCATTGAAGAATTATTTGCCAGCGGTAATTCGCTCCCCATCTGCTATTATTTGCTGTTCAGGGACGAGGTAAACAATGAACACGACGACAAATATAAGAGGTCGATGAATAATCAACTTGGATTTCATTTATGCAGGAATTGAATTGAGTCTCTGTATTTCATTCTTTTCAAATAATGTACTTGAAAGAAGTTCGAAATGTTTTTTTGTGTTTGATTCATTGATAAATAAAGAAAAGGGGTAACAAAAGACAAATATATATTTCGGGTGGTATTGTTTGAGACAGGGTACCTGTGCAGCTCTCTCTCTCTCTCTCTCTCTCTCTCTCTCTCTCTCTCTCTCTCTCCTCTCTCTCTCTATATATATATATATATATATATATATATATATAATATACATATATATACATTATATATATATAATATATATATATATATATATATATATGTTTATTTATTATATATTTTTTATAAATACATACATACATAGATATATATATGTATATATTATATACGTATATATATATATGTTTCTATACAAACACACACACACACACACACACACACACACACATATATATATATATATATATATATATATATATATATATGATGTATGTATAAATGTAGATATATGAATATATCTCTGCGTGTGTGTATTTGTATCTCTGTATGTTTGTGTGTATTTGTGTGTGCGTGTATGTGCGCGCGAGGTTGACAGCCGTGGTCTAATTAAGTCTGTCTCTTCAACTCAGTTGTTCGCAAAGTTTAGACTTCGAAGTCGCTTTTATCTTAACTTTTTTCCTTGCTCAATATTTCATTACTTTGTTTTTTATCTCTTCCAGAGAGAAACCCTGACTATGCTGTCTTTATTTCTAATAATATATATATAGTATATATATAATATATATATATAATATATATATATATATATATATATATACACACACAACACACCACATCAGCATACGATATATATATATATATATATATATATAATATATATATACGTACACACACACACACATGTATATATATATATATATATATATATATTATATATATATATATATATATAGTATATATATATATATATATATATATATCATATATGTCTGTTGTCTGTGACTTTGGGTGTGTGCACAGTATTTGCAAACATATATATACAATTCATTTGAGAAATTGATTTTCTATAATTACTCTATTATTTTTCTCTTAAAAATTCATACAGAAAAGATGAAGCATCAATTTCTGTACAACGCGTTAAGTACAAATCAGGATTTCCAGTGAGGTATGACATTCCATGAGGACAAATAAAAGAACTCTAAATATAAGACGTGATCACCAGTAAAAGAGAGAGAGAAAAAAAAATAAAAGAAAGACGACAGATGGGAACAAATAGGAATAAAAGCTGATTTTATTAGGATGCCGAATAACAACATATATATTCCAATGTCAGTGTGTAAGTCGACATGAAGTCAGTCTTCTCAGGTGAAAGGGGATCACAGTTTACTTCCTTGCTTGTCCAAGTGCGTGACATCAAGGAGCGTCTCCGATATCGGATAAAGTTTTCCGAAGCTCTCTCTCTCTCTCTCTCTCTTTCTCCTCTCATCTCTCTCTCTCTCTCTCATGCTCGTGCTCTCTTTCTATCTCTCTCAGGTTCATTCTCTCTCTCTCTCTCTCTCTCTCTCTTTTCTCTCTTCTCTCTCTCATGCGCGTGCTCTCTTGCTCTCTCTGCACCTTACTCTCTCTCAGGTTCATACTTTCTCTCTCTCTCTCTGACGTCCACTTGAATATACATGCACTTACTCCTTGTTTGAATTACTTTCTGTTATATATATTGGCTATCTTATATATATATATATATATATATATATATATATATATATATATATTATGTACACTATATAAAGTATATATAAAATACATATATATATACTATATATATATATATATATATATATATATATATATATATTATATATATATTATTAGATATGAAACACTTTTTACGAGAACATTTCCTTCTAATGTTCAAAAGTGCAAGTTGAAAAGTCGTCATTATTATTCCCAAAACACAGAAATTCAAGAGGCCTCCTTCCTGCATGTGAAGGCTTAAGAAATTTTAAGTCTTTTTCCTTCAAGAAAAAAAAGAAAAAATGGTAAGAAAAGGCTCATATAATACGTCATAAAAGAGTCTTTCTCTACTCTGAGCACCAGAGTCAACAGTGCCTTAGATCTCTGGACCTTTTCTAAAAATTGGACTGGACATGGTGCCTACAGAGAAGAATAATCTAAAAATAAATCGATATATAAAACTAAAACCTACGGGTTTATTGACATGGGAAGCTTATTAGACCTCTTCCTAGAAAGAGGATATGATATTTATTTTCCTTACTGGCAATCAAATTCCTCGTATATCTTTTATAAGATTTTACTCGTTCATATCACATTTATTCTTTGTTGGAAAAACCACTTAAGTAAAAAAGAAAAATATCTTTTTAAAAATATGGACTTCACTTTTATTAATTAGGCCTGACTTTACCTTTACCTGCAGTAATCATTATTTAGTTTCCAATTCTGACAGACATAAGTCAAATCCTTGAAGTAGGGAGCCTTACAGTCTTCTTTCTACAGATACTCTTTTAGTCATTGTTTTGTTGAGGTAGGAAAAATAGCCTATTATTCGGACCACAAAGTTTAAAATTGTCTTTTAATCACGATGTTTATTCAGCCACTGATTGTGACTGTTTACAAGTGTCGTTTACATCACTATTTTTACATATAAAATCTAGAATGTATATATCATATATACCATATATATATTATATTATATATAATATATATTATATCATATATATATATATATATATATATTATAATAAATATATATTATATATTTATAATTTATTATTGTAGTATTATATATATATATATTATATATATATATATTATATATATAATATCTATATATATTAATATATAATATTAAACCAAAGTAACCGATTCTGGAATATAAAGAAGAATATGCAGAGACGCATAGGACACTTACTGCAAAAAGACAAGCAGAAGTTGAAGCATCAAATAATATTAAACTTCTCAAGGGAACTAAAACAATTTGCGTGAGAAAGCTTATCCTCATACCCAGGAAAGTTAATATGCATTCTCAAATAAAAAAGTAGGTAACCTAATACATCATATTTCCTAAAAATTAATATATAACAGTTTTAAATGTTCTGTGTGAATCTTTGTAAGAATGTAGTTCAGCTTACATAAGTAAAAGATAACTATTGTTATTATTATCCAGAAGGTGAGTCCTATTTATATGGAACAAACCCACCGGGGCCATTGACTTGAAATTCGAGCTTCCAAAGCATATGGTCTTCATTTGAAAGAACCTATATATGGTAATGGGAAACACAGAAGGAAGGAACATGAAATGCTCTTTTATGATTTGGGAAACTTTTACAAATATTAAGCAAAAGCGTTTCTTAGTTTTCTTGAGATGACTGTTGTCAATCGAGACTTCAGTCGTAACTTATTTATTTTTGCCGAATATGTTTTCCTTCCTCTGTAAGATGGAGTCGAGGTCTAAGGTTATATTCGTGCTTCATGTTCAACCAGAGCCAATAAAGACTTACTTCAGCCAATTGTAAAGAGGAACTATAGCAGATTCACATCAACTGTGCATTTGGTGTCTAAGGCCAGTCCCTTACGACGCTCCTGATTGGCTGTTGATAAGACAATCACAAGGCTGGAAACTCTCAGTCTCTCTCGAGAGTTCACATAGGCAGGATATATGTTCCACCTCTCCTGAGGGATACTTTTGAAAGACGTATCCCTCAGGAGAGGTGGAACATAGCTCCTACCCATGTGAACTCTCGAGAGAGACAGAGTTTCCAGCCCTGTGAGTGGGTTATCGACAGCCAATCAGGAGCATCGTAAGGGACTGGCCTTAGACACCAAATGCACGGTTGATGTGAATCTACTATAGCTATTAGTTGGAAGTCAGAGACGGGGAGTAAGGACCTAACTATCTTACTCCACAACTCCTTAAACCTAGTGTATGTTTCTCGCTTGTCCTGACATATCCCTAACGCCATTCGAAAGTATGTGAGTGGCTTTGACTAAGAAAATGAACTAAAAGACGATCACTAAAATAAAAATGGATTACTCCCTTTACTAAGTTGAGTATATCTTAGTTTAACCAGACCACTGAGCTGGTTAACAGCTCTCATAGGGGTGGCTCGGAGGATCAGATATTTTTACGTGGCTAGGAACCAATTGGTTACCTAGCTTATTGTGGGATCCGAACCACATTACATCGAGAAGTGAATTTCTAATCGCCAGAAACAAATTCCTCCGATTCCACGTCGGCAGAGCGGAGAATCGAACTCGGGGCTACCGAATCAGTAGGCGAGCACATAAATCACTCGTACAATGAGGAACTACTATCTTTATTAACCAATGAGAAATTAAATGACTAAAAGACGACAATGAAAACATTTTCTCTCACCGTTGCTTGCGAAAACCAACATAAAGAAATTATTAAAAATAAAAAAAGGAAAAAGAAAATGAAACAAAAATACGAAAAAAAATTAACAAAAGGACCTGCAGTGAGAAAACAAGACAGCCGGTGACAGGAAGAAAGTTTCTAAAACTACTTTCTCGAGCGACACTTAGAAAAAGTTTGCCAGTTCCAAAACTCTGGAAGATGTTTGCTAAATAATAACCCGTTCCGGGAGGTTTTGCGAGAAAATGCAACCCTGGCGACAAAGCCTTGAAAAGAGGGAGGGTTGCAGCGACTGTCAATGTGACAAAATGGATAGAAATAATTTTAATTTTCATGATGGAAAGCATTCAGCTGGGGGAGAAAAACGTCATTGGAATGAGAAGAAATCTTACAAATGATTTCAACCCTGTTAGATTATTTCTGCCATAGAGAAAATGTCTGTAACTCGTAAACAGGTTAGTGCTTGAAAAAGCTCTTATTGTTAGGCCAAGGTTAGTTATTCATTTTATTTGTGAGGGGGGGGGGGGGGCGGGGGGGGGGGCGCGAGAGGGAGTTGTTTGTTAAAATTTCACGTTTTTCAGCATGGCAGTACAACCAAAAGCATTATAATGGGTTATAGTATTCAAACTAATGGCAACAACTTGTAAAATTTTATTCTTCACAAAATGTCAAGAAATTACACTATTCAGAAACGCAGCACAGAAAAAAAACCCATTGTAATGCGATATATTCAAAACAAGTGCAAAAAATAACCATGAATGGCAGTAAAAGTATATTGCCTCAATCAACTACATCCATGATACTGGAGGCAAACAGTCATTGGTATTTCATCGGAAAACCATTAGCAAAATTCTGAACGACGCCAAGTGTCCGGGCCTGAAAAATGCGCGAAATTTAATTCAAATTCTGCTTGTTTATGATTCAGAAAGCAACCTGCTGCTTGCTCTGAAAAGGCGAAGGTTTTTTGTTCCGCTTCCCGGTTAATATGCGTAACGAACTTATTACTGAATCATTACGGCATTTCATTAAATTCCAAGTACTATTAGAATAAAAATGCAAGAAGATGACGAAAAGGAAATAAGAAGGAGACAATGGAATACCAATAAATGAACACAAATGTGCATCATAGTAAAACCAAGATTATTCTAACGCAATGGCATAATAATTCAACAGTTTTACAGCGATTCCATTCAGAGTAAATCACGTGGAGTCAACTTATAATAAAAATATACACTAAATATACAATGATAACTTATTCAATGGATTTTCAGCCAACCGGACAAATCCAGTTACACAATGACTAGATTAAACGGTAGTCATTTTTGGCTAAAAGAATGATCTGTTACATCAAATATTTAACTTCCGTATTTTTATGATTTTCCCCCCCCCCCCCCCCCCGTCCCCCCCCCCCCCCCCCCCCCCCCCCCCCCCCCCCCTCCCCCCCCCCCCCCCCCCCCCCCAAAAAAAAAAAAAAAAAAAAAAAAAAAAAAAAAACAACCCCCCATCCCCAACCTTCATTTCAAACAGGACCCCTAAAAAAAAAAAAGAATTAAATTCTATTCAGCCTGTGTTATGTAATTCTACTTCTTTCTTTTAATTACTTTAAGTTTTTGTCCAACATACGAACAAAAACTTTTTTTTTACGTCGAACTTACGAACAAACACCTTTACATGCCCAACGTACGAACAAACATTTGTGTACGTAGTAAGCTTTTATCACGACATATTTCCATGAGAAAAATGTTCCTTCCGAGAGAGACTTTTTTTTTTTTTTTTTTTTTTTTTTTTTTAATGTTTTTAATTTTTTTTTTTAATTTTTTTTTTTTAAGGTCGCGTAAGGACTTGCTCATTCTCCGTTGGAAATTGTGTCCTGAATTTATTTCTTTGTCCTGAATTGTCTTTGTTCGTGTGAGCACTTGTCTTTGAAGTTGTGAAGCCCAAGGAATTATGAAGTGAAGAGCGCAGTGTATAGTACATAAATCACACTTCAAAGGGATTTTATACTTTACTTAATTAGATTTAAAATACGCGTGTGGGAACGAAGGGAAAATGTCATTAAAAAAAACGTCGTTATTTAAATGAAAATGCTACGTTTTTGTTTGTTATTTTCGTGGAGGACAGTAAATGGCGTCGGAAAACTTTAAACTGAGATTAGTCGACCCAGATTTTCTCTCCTTCTCTCTCTCTCTCTCTCTCTCTCTCTCTCTCTCTCTCTCTCTCTCTCTCTTTCTTTTATTGGAGAAATTTTATTTCTTTGTTGTGGAGATTTTTCTCTCTCCTTTTGTTGGAGATTTTTCTCTCTTCTCTTGTTGGGGATTTTGTTCTCTCTCTCTTCTTTTGTTGGAGATTTTTCTCTCTCTTCTTCTGTTGGAGATTTTTTTCTTATTTCGCCGGAGATTTTTTTTCTCTCTCTTCTTTTGTTGGAGATTTTTCTCTCATTTTTTTTGTTTTGCTGGAGATTTGCTTTTCTCTCTTCTTATTTCGGAGATTTGTTTTAAGGATTGCGACACTTCGTAGCAAATTTCCTTCCACCTTTAAGAGCCAGACCTTACTCTTTGCATCTATATTATCTTGTTTTATCTGTAAGTGCAAAGAGTAATAAAACGGCAACCTAATAACCTTTACCAGGTCAGGCTCGAATGTATCAACAACAGCAGAATTTTTGTA
>NC_087206.1:5901495-5931495 GCF_015104395.2 Macrobrachium nipponense | reverse complement strand
TTCCAGCGGCTTGTCAAGAGTATCTTATACAATAAGACGAATGATGTTTTACTAATTTCCTTTCAAAATTGGAACTGAACCTCTCTGTGCAATTCTTTTAAGAGTTTATATCTCTAGCATATAATCTGTTGAACGATTCTTTTCTTATTACAAAAAAAGATTGGAATATATTTTATTAGAAGCTGAAGAAAAAGATTCCACTGTAATGACATTACAGTTGATATTTCAACTGAGAAAAATCTTCCTTTTTTTTTTTTTTTTCTTTTTTTTTTTTTTTTAAATTTAAAATTACGTAAAACGTTTAAAATAAAATATCTTCGTTTTGCGAATATTATTTTCATTCTTAATGTATGATAGAGGATTTATAATACTTTTTTAGTTTTCTGTAGAAGAAAACTATCGAGATGGCTTTGTGTGTCTGTCCGTACTTTTTCCGTCTGCCCTCAGATCTTGAAAACTACTGAGGCTAGAGGGCTGCAAATTGACATGGTGATCATCCACCTTCCAATCATCAAACATACCAAATTATTTAAGGGTAGAGTTAGTAATAATCGTGCGTCTGGCAACGATAGGACAAGCCTCCACCGGCTCATGGCCGAAATCTTCATGGGTCACAGGTCATATAGCATTATACACTGTACAGAACAGTAGATTGCGCCGAAAAAACCTCTGTTTTTTTTTGCTGAAATGTTACATAATGTAATAAACTTATTTATTTCTGTAATCGAAGGCTTTAAAATATTTACGTTTTTCTTAAGGACTTGAAAGTCTGACAGTATTTTCATGTATTTTTTTCAAGGCCTTTTGTTTAATTATTTTTGCACTGTTCCATAAGATGTTCATATGTGAAAGGAATTGAGTGGAATAACCTAACTGAATTTACCCTTATTTCTACTATCTTTGCTGATATTAAGAACTTTTTTTTTGTAGACAGTACGATAATTACCAGGAGTGATCCCCACCCCGCTCCCCATTTTTTTTTTACTTTTATTTAGTTAGTTAATTTCAACGAAACTGGCTCATAACAGCAGTCCGGCACTTGCCCATAAGTGAGGTTAAAATGTTAAATTTACAGGAGGCCTCAGGATCTGTTCAACCAACAGAAAACCAACATAAACCGACCTGCTGTTCAGTATTCCACAGAGCTTCTTTCTCTCACTCGCGATATAAAATCGTAGACTGCTCGATAATATCCTTCCCTTTAATACGCCCTGGAGTCCACCTCTCTTCCTAGTCCTTACGCCATAAAATTTCTCCTATTTTTCCCCTTCTAACCCTACACCAAGACTCGTATGAATGACCACCCCGAGGTTCGAGTCAGGCCATCTGTTACGAGTTTATTCAAGTCTGTTATTTTCCCATCACCTTTTTTTTTAAACGCTCGCATATTTGGTGTATTCTTGTAGGGCTATAAAATAAATAGAGCCGTTTATTACGGAAGGTTGCCAAGGCTTACTTGAAGGTGTCATGTGGAGGATTTTTGTTTTTTTTTTTTTTTTTGTTTTTTTTTTTTTTTTTTTTTATTAATCATTATTTTTACTTTTAGTTGTCTGTCATGGAAAACTGTTGAGATGGTTTTGTCTGTCCGTCCGGACTTTTTCTGTCTGCTCTCAGATCTCAAAAACAACAGAGGCTAGAGGGCTGCAAATTGGTATGCTGATCATCCACCTTCAAATCATAAAGCATACTAAATTGTAACCCTCTAGCCTCATTAGTTTTTATTTTATTCAAGGTTAGGTTTAGCCATGATCTTTTCTGTCAACACTATAGGTGCCAACAACACAGGCCACCACCGGGCCATGGCTGAAAGTTTCATGGACCTCAGCTGTAAGTTTCATGAACCGTGACTGAGAGTTTCATACAGCATTATACGCTATACAGAAAACTAGTGCGCCGAAGAAACTTCGACGCATTTTTTACTTAATTCTTGGTGTTGCTGGTTCGGCTGAACTATCGTTGTTTTTCGTAATCATCGAGGGCTGATTTGTTTTTGGTGATATATCAAGCGTGGCAGATACCCAAGAACAAAATAACTATGAGACTTGTCCATGTTTCGTTTGGTGAATTTTAGAAAACGAACATGATCGTGCACACACACACAGCACAAACACACACTCACACCACACACACAGATATATTATATATCTATATATATATATATCTGTGTGTGTGTGAGTGTGTTTGTATATATATATATATATATATATATATATATATATATTATATACACACAAACAAAGTGTGTGTTTGTATATATATAATATATTAATATATAATATATAATATAATATTACTTAAATATATATATATATAATAATATAATAAATATATCTGTGTGTGTGTGGTGCGCGCGTGTGTCTTTGTTTCATTCCTATTCTTGTGTCGTCCATGTTTTCGTTTCATTCCCACTCTTTTGCCCTCCATCTGTCTGTTTTTTTTTTTTTTTTTTTTTTTACTCCCATTAGTGTGCCTTTTATGTCGTCGTTCCTTCACATTCTAATGTTTTCATGTCTTTTGTTTCATTCCATTTCTTGAGCTTCAATGTATGTTTCATTCAAATTCATTTGCCCTCTATGTTTTCGATCCATTCTCATTCTTGTGCCTCCCATATCTTCGTTTCATTCCCATTCTCGTGTCTTCGTTTCATTCTTATTCCTGTTCCTTCTATGCTTTCAGTTTCATTCCCATTCGCATGTCTTCGTTTTATTCCCATTCTCGTGTCTTCGTTTTATTTCCAGTCTTGTGCCCTCCATGTCTTCGTTTCATTTCGTGTCTTCGGTGTCTTCTTTTTCATCTCCATAATCCATCCCCCGATGACGATCGTGTGTCTGGAAGCGAGGCAGCGCGCTTCCATAAAGTAGCTCCGGCATTATACTCATGATGCCGGCTGAAGCATTCCTGAATAGCTTCTTCACTCTCCGGGGATCTCCCGGGACGCTGCAAATCTCTGAGGCTCAGGCGAAATCGACTTTCAATAATCCTGAGGGCATCGGCGCCCTTACTTTATTTCACGAATAAATTTCGCCCGGTTTCGAATCCCGGGCCGTAACTTGAACACATTTTTCCCGCGGCGTGCTGCCCCGCGATGGGATTTCGATACATTACAGAGTTACATATGTTCATGGGTTAAAGAGGAGCGTCACGCAGTTGGGTGGGCCTCGTCCAGAGGTCAACTGTATAGTTTTTTCTTTTTTGTCCTTTCATTTCAATTTTATATTATACAAACCTTGCCTGTAAGAAACCGGCCTTGCTGGCACATACCAGATTTGTCAAAACCAATTGCTCTTAAAAATATGTAGATATTTGTTAAATATATATTAGAAATAGTCAAAACACTATCACGCGTGAACGAAAATAAATTTCTGCCTCACATCAGGATCGATCCCAGGTTTTTCAATTGACAGACAAGGCGCTACCAACTGAACCAAAGAGGTCATAAAAGAAGTTGGAATTCAAGTACCACTGTACCTAAGGCTTTTACCTGGGCAGGCTTACTGCCTTGTACTATACCCGAGAGATTAATTCTACATATATTATGCCTGTAAATGTGTACACTATAAGCATTTCCAAGAGTAAAAATGCATACAGCTATCACGAGTTAGTTAATAATAACATAACTATGTGGAAGGTAGATATGAAATATATATTACACGAAGTTTACACTATGATTTATTCTATGTAATCCAATAGATTAACAGACAGACAGAATGTAATTTTTTTCTATCTATGATGTCGTATCTAAAATGCAAATTTATCATTATTTCTCATTCATTTATATTTGCTTTATTCAGACTTGCTAATTGTTGTTATCTCTCGAATATTCTTATGTGAAGCCTTTATTCGTTTCCAGTTTCATGCACCGATGTAATTCTTCAGTAATTACGGAAAAGAAGTTCCCATCTTACAGAAAGGATAAGAATAAGAAAAAAAAATTATTTCGATAGCTTTGTGTCTGCTATTGTCACATTTTTACCTGTAATTCAACGTCAAATCATTCATAAATAAAGTTGACATAATCAGTGTCACGTTTTGCTGATAAGGCAGTAATATAAGAAATACAACACTCCAATTGTACCGAATTAGGTAATTATTGAGAGCAATAGGTTGTTTGAATTGTCTATCAACTGCACCCTACATAGTCTGCAATTTCAGAGGGGAGGGGAGGAACTCCTTAGTTAGCAAAAATTTTATGATCAATTAGTAAGTCTTTTTTTAGCATGGTAATATTTCCCAACTACGTCACAGGTTCATAATATGACAGATTTTATCCTATCTGTCCATCTGTCTAAACGTACTGGTAGTTTTTATTTTCATGAACAATTAGCAAATCTATTTTTAACATGGTAATATTTCCCAAATATGACACAAGTTCATAGTATGACAAATGTTTTGACTGTCCACCTGTCTAAAAGTTCCGTTAGTTTCTAGAAAAAAAAATGTAATATCAATGAAATTTTGACTCTGGGAATATCAAATTTTAATTTGGGGACTTAACTCCCCCCCCCCCCCCCACCCCCTCCCACTCCCCAACCCCTTGCATATTATACATTTTTACTGCACGGATTTGATTATGGAGTAACTCTTCGTTTTCATTACTGTCACCATTAAATCAAGAATAACTCGCAGTTCCTTAACGAGCGATTGTCTTAACTCTCCAGGTGTTTGAAGTTTCTGGAAGGTAATCTCACTTATCTTGAATTATTCACAAATCGTGTTCATTTCTGTATTTTTTTTTTTGCGTAATATGATTCAAGAAAACTTAATAGTTAATAGTTTTACCAACGCAGTTGGGAGGAGGTTCACGTTCACCCACGTCTGTGTGTGTGTATGTGTGTAAGAGAGAGAGATAGAGAGAGAGAGAGAGAGAGAGAGAGTGTAGGGGCAGGATATCTCAAGAACGGACGAATGGGATGAGATAGTAGGTGTGGTTAAAAATATCTACTCTGTGATCTCATAAAGATTATTAGTGGAGATTTAAAAACTAAATACACTCGCCTAGGATCACCTATAAGGAGGATATATTTCTCATCTGATATGTTTGCATGTCTGCAGTTTGTTAGCACGATTAAACAAAGTTGTTTGTGCCTTTTGATATAAAAATTTCTAGACGCTGGGCCTCGCAAATAGGAACAAGTAGTTAGATTTTGGGAGACATAGGAATGTAACTTTTTTCCGAAAACTGCTCTTTTTGAGGAATAGATGGCTCAGTTTCTTCTATCTCAGTGCTTTCGTCTAGACATGATGAACCATGCTAGAAAGAAAGCACAGGATTATTACTGAACAGAAAAGAATTTTAGCATTTCAAAGAGCACTCTAATCTTACATTGCCTAGCTGGTGAATGAGCCCCACCAAATTGTGTAGTGTAGCCTTAAATACCTTGTGAATAAGGACGATTTTAGAACATACGCTAAAGATATCAATAGTCCTAAGATTGTTTTTGTTTATTTCAGTAAGAGATTTTCTTAAATTTTCATTAAGGATTTGGAATAATCCCTTGAATCTTCAAACTTTAACTCTTTTCAGGGTCAAGGCCGATTTGTTCTTTAGTTTAGGTTAGGTCTATTTGCCATGACGAAGAGGTTCAATGAATAATTAATTTTTCCAATTCCATCGACATCTGCAAAACACATGGACCCCGTAAATGCAAAAAAGGCAAAATTCCATCTACCTTTTAAAAAACCGACCTTGCAAATCCTAAAAGTGGCAGTTCAATTTAGTTCTTAAAGAAGTTTGATGGAGTGTTGTTCCATTCGACTTGATTTTTTTCTTTCTTTGTCATCTTGTCATCTTGAGGGAAAGGGCTGTCATTCATGGTTAGCGTTTTGTCAGTTAATAAATTCGTGTCAGTGAAGTGCTGCTTGTGTTCTCAGGCGCAGAAGTGATCAGCTGAGAGACTGACTTTTTGTCAGTTTTACTCCATTTTATAACTTTGTATCTATCTCTCTTTCTCTGAACGGTTATAAACCCGCAAACACACTTACATACACGCACACACAGACCCACAGACCTACACATACACACATAAACACAAACACACACGCATAGATAGTATACTTTATATATAAAATATAATATATTATATATATATATATATATATTATATATTATATATATATATATATATGTATATATATATATATATATCTATATATATATGTGTGTGTGTGTGTGTGTGTGTGTGTGTGTGTGCGTGTGTCCGCGTAATCAAAATATATCTTGAACACACAAACTTTTCCTGGCCGATTCGACTTACATGTCCTTGACAGCCGAACACGGAAAGTCTCCTAAGATTATTGCCTGGAGAACAAAGCCCCCCCCCCCCCCCGAAGCCCCCCCCCCCCCCCCCCCCCCCACCCCCCCCGCCACAAAAAAAAAAAGTCTAATGCATAAAAGGAGAGAGGAATATTATTTGCATCTCCCTACGTCTCTGAGGAAAGGAATCGGCAGCGGAGGTGTCAGTCTTATTTCTTCCCGCCTGAGGATTTCTACATCAAGTGAGAAAACTGAGGAAAGTGCAGGAGGGAGGAAGTTACAGCGATCGGCTCTTTCCTCGTTCCGGTAAACAGAGAGTTTCCGTCCATTTTTCTCTGCTGGTTGGGATTGTGAGCAGTGAAATATTTTCATGAATTACTTTCTTTCAATTTCCTTTTTATCTGAAAAGCAGACTACTGAAGCAAATATAGATATAAAACATATAAATTCACTAAAAGGTAATTATGATATATCATTATAATGAAAAATTAAGTATATATAATAATTATGATTATAATCATAAAATAAGAATTATTTTCTTCTTCTTGAAAAATTAAAGGTTGGGTAAGAAAGCAAATTTGGATGTAAAATTATATGCAAATATTACATACACTAAAGAATGATTATGATTATAATTTATAATTATGATCATATTTGAGTATATGTGATGTACTTAATTCTATATTCTCTGATTTGCTAACCTGCCTTCAATAAATAAAAAAATTATTATAATTATAATAATAATTAATTGTGTTTTTGAAGAGCAGGTTACTAAAGCAGATTTTAATATAGAATTATATAAAAATGTATATACTCAATAATAATTATAATTAAAATATCTAATTAGGATTATATTTGATTATATATAATATTTATAAATAATTCCATGTCTAAAGTGTCTTTACTAACCTGTTTTAAAAAAAGCAAAGAATTATTATAATGATTATACATACACATGAAAATTTTATTGATTCTTGTGTTAACCCGTTGGTATACTTATACGAAGAAACAATAAAACATCACGTGTAAAGGCTAATGGTAAAAACTCCTAAAGATTAGTATACCGATAATTTTTATCATCTCCGTAAAATATGTAAAATGAGTTTATATAAATCCAGATTTACCTGATGATGGGGATTGCAGAATACTAAGCAATTCTGAACATAGATGAAGTCAGATGATGACATCTCATAACTAACGCCGAATCTCTCTCTCTCTCTCTCTCTCTCTCTCTCTCTCTCTCTCTCGCTTAAAATTAGCATGTGCTTTATATTGGTTTTTATATTGAATTAAAACAACGTAGCTGAGCTAGGATTGATATATGATAATTTTACAGAGTAAAAGATTGAATGTTTCAGTATCTAGGCATATATATATATATATATATATATATATATATCAATATATATATATATATATATGGTATATATATGTATATATATATTTATATATATATATATACAGACCATACATATATACATATATATCTATATATAAATATATATATATTATATATATTATGTAGTATATATATCTATATCTATATATATATAATCTCTCTGCATACTTACCCTGGATGGTTGAGTGTTTTAGTTCTCTCTCTTGGTTCTTTTGCCTTGTTTTAAAATCTTTAACTTATAACTTTTACAGTATTTTAATGATGTAATATTTAGCATTTATTGTGAATTCCTTTTATAATGTAATTGTATTTATTTCCACAGACTGAAATGAATGCACCTGTTCTTTGTGTGCGAACGTTTCTTAAATAAATAAACTATGATATTCTACTAAGATGTATCACGAAACCCTCTGAAATACTGTGATATTGCTGACTGGAGATTCTATATATATATATATATATTATATATATATATATATATAGATATATATTATATATAGATATATATATATAACCTCTCAAGGGGAAGAGAGAGGGAAGAGAGAGAGAGAGAGAGAGAGAGAGATTTTATCTAGTAAAAATAAAGACATCTATATATGTACCTGTCTTTATTTTTACTAGATAAAAATTCTCTCTCTCTCTCTCTCTCTCTCTCTCTTCTCTCTCTCTCTCCCCTGCCTCTGTTGCAGCAGCAGCAGGCAGGCAGGAAGGCAGGCAGGCAGCCGGGTAGGTATTTAAGATAATCGGCCGACTACAGGCTTCATCCGCAGCAGCCGATCCCTCATTTGTTATTCTCGTCACTTAAGTGATTTCGTAATCGACTTAATGAGGCAACATCATCCTCCCTCATGATGGAGGAGCGGAGGGAAACTCTGCCCTCAGTCCTCATGCATATATGCTGGATTTGCCCCGAATCGTATGCCAGAGAGAGAGAGAGAGAGAGAGAGAGAGAGATAAAGAAGCTCGTGGAGCTGATATGATGAATGATGCAGCTTACTTCATTTATGCATTTCTGCCGAGGGTACTTGAACACATATGCATATACATACATACATAAGTAAATATGTACTATATATATACATACATATATGAGAAGATAAAAGGCCCATAAACCACTGTTTTAACGTTGCACCCATATATTTCGAGTACTTCCCTCTGTGCTCCTGATCACTGGTAAAATATCAGGAGCACAGAAGGAGGTGCTCGAAATATATGGTTGCAACGTTAAAATAGTGTTTTATGGGCCTTTTATCTTCCTATTATACTGTTGTATTACAGTAAAAAGACATTCATACATACATAAACACACACACATATAGATATAGATATAGATATAGACACACACACACACATATAAGAAGAAGAAAGAGAAAACTAAGAGTTGCTAGAAATGTCAGGTTCTGGTACTTGGGGAAGAAGAAGAAGAAGAAGAAGAAGAAGAAGAAGAAGAAAAAGAAGAAGAAGAAAGAAAAGAGAAAAATTAGAATTGCTAGAAATGTCAGGTTCTGGTACTTGGAGAAGAAGAAGAAAAAGAAGAAGAAGAAAGAAGAAAAATAAGAATTGCTAGAAATGTCAGGTTCTGGTACTTGGAGAAGAAGAAGAAGAAGAAAGAAATAAGGAAAAATTCAAGAAATGAAGTGTAAGATGAAAAGTAAGAATTGCTATAAAAATGTCAGGCTCTGGTACTTTGGAAGAAGAATAAGAAGAAGAACCAAAAAAGTGAACAAGAAATAGTTTCGATTGCTATCAATGACACATTGCTAGGAAATATCAGGTTCTGGACTTGAGAACGAAGAAAAAGAAGAAGAAAGAGAAAACTAATTAATTGCAGAATCATGTTCTGGTACTGGAGAGAAGAAGAAGAAGAAGAAGAAGAAAGAGAAAAGTTAGATTTGCTAGAAATGTCAGGTTCTGGTACTTGGATGAGAAGAAGAAGAAGAAGAAGAAGAAGAAGAAGAAGAAGAAGAAGAAGAAAGAAGAAGACAAAATAAGTTGCCAAAATGTCAGGTTTCCGGTAATTGAGAAGAAGAAGAAGAAGAAGAAGAAAAAAGAAAAGAAGAACATAAGATTGCTAGAAATGTCAGGTTTCGGTACTTGGAGAAGAAGAAGAAGAAGAAGAAGAGAAGATGAAGAAGAAGAAAGAGAAAAATAAGAATGGCTAAAAATGTCAGGTTCTGGTACTAGGAGAAGAAAAAGAAGAAGAAAGAGAAAACTAAGAAGACGTACGGTAATTTCATTCAGGCGTACAGTAGATATTACTATAAAGGATGAAATTGAAAATAGTTCTATTTTTTTTATTTTTTTTTATTTTTATTTTTTTTTTGCGTCGGAGAATAGGACAAGAAACCGCGAGGATTCGAGCGAAGACATAATATACAAAGTCGTCGAAAAGTCTTGGTAATGGGGATTCACTAAATGAGTTCCCCGAGCAACGTCCTCCTGAATAAGAAACCCAGGTTTATGTAACCTTCGACTCTGCGATGATGTCCGTAATGGGATGCGAATAGGGTGCAGGTACACCATTAGCAAGATCAGATTCGGAATTTCGGGAATGCCACGGAATCCTATTCCATTCCGCCTTGCGGAAGGAAAATAGGTCTCCGGAGGTTAATGATTATATTGTGTAACAAAAATCTGCGTGGTTGCGGGTGGGGGTAGTGCCATCAGTGCGCCTCATGCAGTACACTGTAGACATTACTTGAGGTTCTTTGCAGCGTCCATTTGGACCCTAGCTGTAACTTCTTTCATTCCTTTTACTGTACCTCCGATCATGGTCTTTCCTCCATAGTGCTTTCCAATCTATTTTAATAATTGATTCCTATTGCAATTACGAGGTTTTCCTCCTGTTACACCTCTCAAACCTTTTTACTATCAATGTCCGATAGGTCCCCGTTCATGGCCTTTGGCCTTATTTTATTCTATTCTATATTGTAAAGTAATTGTCAGTGGTTTCTGAGGTCTACGATGTTATTCACAGCCTATATGCAAGTAGAATGAATAAAATACAAAATTTTAAAACGATCAGTAATAGCACTATTTAGGGATATTGCAACATTAAACGTGGTACAGCCGAAAATGTATTTAGAAATATCACAACCTGCTGACATGATGTTTTGAAACCTAAGTTCTCTTGACCTTGTTCGAATTGTATTCTCGTATTACCAAGATGAGGGCCTATATACCCGTAAGTATCATTTACTTATTATCCGTGGATTATCGTACCTATCCTCTCTAGAATCCTACCCTACTATCTCGTGACTTCATTCAGGTTGCCCTCTCGTATTATCGAGACACCAGCTTTTATGCCCGAAGAGATTATTCAAGTACCCTCAGAAATATTCTACTTAATCCTCTTGGGAGTTCATGCCCTCTTTGTCGACAGGATCATTTACCCCAGAGTCAAAGTATAAAGGGTCTGCTCAACTCGGCAGTGGGGGTGGAGCTAATACTGTGACGTCACAAGAGTAACACTTCCCGTGTTTCTCCATTGAATTACTTAAAGAACCTTTAGTTTTTATACATTTAATCCATATCGCATGGTGTTTTTCATAAAATTTTGATAAAATCTGTAAAAAGGTCACATGCTTGATGTTTTTTAATACCTATTCAATGTATATAAGGTCTGCTCAACTTGGCAGTGGGGGCGGAGCTAATACTGTGACGTCAGAAGAGTAACACTTTCCCGTGCTTCTCCATTGAATTACTTAAAAAACATTTAGTTTTTATACATTTAATCCATATCGCTTGGTGTTTTTCATAAAATTTTGATAAATTCTGTAAAGAGGTCACATGCTTGATGTTTGTTAATACCCATTCAATGTATATAAGGTCTGCTCAACTTGGCAGTGGGAGCGGAGCTAATACTGTGACGTCACAAAAGTAACACTTTCCCATGCTTCTACATTGAATTACTTAAAAAACATTTAGTTTTTATACATTTAATCCATATCGCATGGTGTTTTTCATAAAATCTTGATAAAATCTGTTAAGAGGTCACATATTTGATGTTTTTTAATACCCATTCTCTCATTTAGTCACCAAGCCTTGTTTTATTTCACATAAAATATAACAGCTTCAACACACATAGATACTCCAGCTTTCTTCATATGTTTATTCTTTACTTATTCATTTACTTACCTATATACTGGTTTGCTGTATTCTCTTCAAGTCCATTTTTTTAACATGACAACTCTCTCTCTCTTCTCTCTCTCTCTCTCTCGTAGTAAATTATCAAGATTATATATAATTCTTAAGAAATGCATTTAGTTCTGTCACTGTGTTCATACCTCACTTTGAAAAGCAACTTTTTTTTTATTTGTGCTAAAGGTTAGAATGATAGATTAATTATATTTTCCAAATCTTATTAGGAATACTAATTGTTATTCAATAAATACAAAGAAAATGTGGATACAGGGTGTGTAAAAAATGGCAGTGCATTTGCAAGACTTGACCACAAAAAAGAAAACAATATCAAAAGTATAAGAATTACATCATATACGATATAAGGTATCAAAGGAAAAAATGATGAAGACAATGATACAGGGAACACATTTCCAGTGTAAGGACAACGCTTTATCCGCAATTTCTTTGTACATATTCCTACAACCGCGTTGTTCTTACTTCCATCCTAGAGAGCGTTCAGCGGGCTTCCCGCCAATATATATAAATAATGTAAGATCATGTTTTGTATGCTCTTATATTCTTAGTTATATGTCTCATACAAAACACAGAGCCCGTGTTGGCATAAAGCCAGCTTAATCTTAAACAACAACAATAAAGTCAGTACGCTCCTACCTCCTCTTTGTCCACACCTCACACCAGCAAATTTCTCATTAGCACTTCATATCACATAAATATACTTCCGAACACTTAAATTTACATATAACACAAACTGTATACATAAATGTATTAATTATGCATGGCTCAAACGATTACAATATTTTCGGGAAAAAGTACAAAAAGGTATTCGTCAGTCTGGCTGGATGTAACTGATGACGTTTCACAAGGGGCGTGGCTAGATTTCAGATCTCCCACGAACGCTTAATTTTTTTTTTATAATTTTTGCGTGCGTAGATAATTTTTTCTGTGCGCGATTATGGGATTGAAAGTAATTGAAATTGTAATGTGTCATATTCCAATTGAAAGGGCATTCTTTGTACTTGTACATGGCATATGAAAAAATGTAATAATATGAAAAATTATGTAAGAAAAATGTGGTAAATATTTACATAAAATTTAAAAAATTTGGGCCGTCTTTGACCTAGAATTCCTCGAAAATTTCAGAGAACACCTATCAATTTTATTTATGCATTATACAGTAAATTTTATCAGCTTTCTAATCCATTTTTCAGTTTCTTTCTATCATCATCCCTTAGTCAGATACGCCACGAAACGTGAATGTATGTTGGAGAAGTAATTGCACATTTTTGTGTGAGTAGATAATTTTTTCCGTGCACCCTTGTGGGTTTGAAAGTAATCGTAATTGTAATGTGCCATATATCACTTAAAAGAGCATTCTTTGTACTTTAACATAGTATACGGCAACATGTAATAAGAGAAAATTTATATAAAAAACGCCATCGCAAAAATAGTTACACAAAAATGTTATCGTAAATATAGTTTCATAAAGATATGGTCTTTTTGTAACTGATGACGTTTCACAAGGGGCGGGGATAGGTTTTAGTACCGCCTTGTGAGCAGACCCTACACACTTTGACTCTGATTTACCCAACCTCTATCCTTCGACAGTTTAGCAGAAAGCGATAAGATTTGCTTTCAGAGATCCCACGAGTGAGAAAGCAATGATTAACGAATATTATCTCTCATTAAGCCCGAACAAGGCTTTCCAGATCTATTCATAATTCAGAGGGAGGTTCCTCCTTCTTCCAGTGAACTTTCTCTCAGATGCAGAATGAAGCCTTCATAGTGTCCTCACATCAGGCACAGCGCTGAATGTCCTAATTTCATCTATTTATCATCTGGGGAAGCAATTGAAACCTTGCAGCGGGTGGCCTGTAATCTCCATGAGTGCTGCATTTACGTAAGATGAATTTCGTGAAAGATGCCCTCTCTCTCTCTCTCTCTCTCTCTCCTCTCCTCTCTCTCTCTCTCCTCTCCAGTACATCCCACCCCCTCAAACTCCATAAAATCACCTGAAATATGCGGTAGAAAATTCTCTCTCTCTCTCTCTGTGACATAAAAGCTGAAGCTTGCAGACGGAAAATGCTCTCTCTCTCTTTCTCTCTCTCTCTCTATCTCTCTCTCTCTTCTCTCTCTCTCCTCTTCCTCTCAAAAAAAAAAAAAAAAAAAAAAAAAAAAAAAAAAAAAAAAAAAGCGCCACTGAAATAAGCGGACAGGAAATGAAGTTTTAACAAGTTTAGGGGACAGGAAGAAATTTCTCTCGCATTCAGGATGTGTTAATATAAAAAGTTGAGACTCATTACGACTTCAAATTCGGAAAATCTTATTTCTCTCAGCTGTGGGGAAGTTGAAGAATTTTTATTTTCTATTTTTGATTTCTTTTTATTCATCTCGATTCCAGCGTTGAAAATGATTTAGTAAGAATGAAAGGACATTACTGGGACGTTAGTTACTGACATGATCATTTTTCTTCTTACAAATGAATGTATTCGACGAGACGAGACCGGTGAGAGGTAGATGAGTATCATGAATATTCGAATCCTTTACTAAGACTCGGCAAATGATTCATTGCTATAAACGAAAATAATAGAGGTCATGGGATGAAAGATAGATGAAGTAAAATATAATAATTTGTAAACTATCATTGTCTTTAGGCAATATAAATGTAACGTTTGATTAAAAAGCTGAATTGAAAACATCTGCTCTGACGATGTAATAAGGAGCAAATCATCAATCAATGTCAAGGGAATAAATAAACAATGAAACTATTTAATACAAACCTCGCTTTGCTTGAGGGATTTCTCTCCGTTGTAATAGCATTTTCACGAACGTTCAAGAAACATTTAAATTAATTTAAGTTGCGTGCGAGCGCAAGCAGTCATTTCTTCGGCCTCAGAGCTCTTAGATGTATTATTAGTCTTGCTGAATATTTCTTCATTAAATGATTTCGGTATACGTCATATCATTTTCCTCTTGCAGGAAACCAGCCCACTGGATCGTTAAAGTGTCATGATTATGAATTCGGTAAAAATCACAAACGTTTTATTCAGTATACCGTGACTTTTACACTAACTGGTGCAATGACTTTGCAAAAATTACCCTTTTCCCGCGTCATTCGAAGCAGTACATCCTTTTATGCAATAATGTTCAAGCAAAATGCTGAAGATAAAACTCTTAACTAATGGTCTCAGTGGAAGAGTGAAGCTGCCTTCAAAATCTGTAGCTGTAAAGAGGATGGGAATGTGCAACCTTATGCCCATATCTTGCCCAGACTAGATTGATTCTAGAGATAATAAGGAGTAAATGAGAAGAAAGAAGTTTTCACTCTGAAACGATCTCTCTCTCTCTCTCTCTCTCTCTCTCTCTCTCGCACTTAGTGCGTGCGCGTCTGCAGCTGAAGTTTTCGCAGCTGGAGATTTATTTCCCGTCTGTGTTTTTCCTGTTAAAGAAAATCAATAACATGATCTCTTCTGGTCCTTTCATTAAAAGTTCAGCCTCCGAACGATTCACTGAAACTGACGTCTTTCTCTTTCCCTGAAAAGTTTAGGACGCGATGGATTTAATTCGATTCGCTCTTGCCTCTATTTTTCTTCTGGAGAGGAGGCTCCAGTTTTGAAATGATGTTCCCAATGAGCTCTCGGAGATGTCTCAAAAAATCGCCGACGCGCAGTTTTGAGCTTTGAGCCTCTTTGCGCAGAGAGGGAAGCCATGAATGAGTGTTCGAAGGAGCTCAGAGAATGATAATTGACAATGGAGGTCTTTTCTGCGTTTTAATTCCTGTGCATTGAATCGGGCAGTTTTGACCCTTATGCCTCTTGACATAAGGAGAAAAATGGTGGGCATTTCTGACCTTTACGCCTCTTGACACAAGGAAAAATATTATGAATGCGTATTGGAAGGATATTGAAAGAGTGGTCATTCATAATGGTGTCTTTTCTACGTTTTAAATCCCGTGCATTGAATCAGGCAATTCTGACCTCTATCCTTCTTTACACAAGTAGAAAATTGTGAGAGAATGATCATTAACAATGGAATCTTTATATAAAATGAATAAGACAAAACGAATTTTTTTCTTCTGAATGGACATTAAATTCAAAGTGTCTGGTCTCCTCGACTGTCAATATTAAAAAAAAAAAAAAAAAAAACTCCTGGAACAATACTGTACATGAAAAACAAACTGTTTTCGTGGAATACTATTTCCAGGAGATGGGGAGTTGTTTTCTGTTCGCTTTACTAGGCATCACTTGAACGTAAATCATGTCTCAAGAGCTCAAAGGACGAATGTTGACATGTTCCAACTTGAAAGTATTAGGGTGAATACATCAATAGTTTTCCTCCAAGATCAATTCAGGATTAACTTGCGACATAAAATAAAGTAATAAAGGTTCATTTACTAATCTGAATCTTTGCAGTGGGTAACGGAATGTGCGCGACTGAGAATAACACTTTATGATAAATTTATTGACATCCTTATTGAATAATGTAAATCAATTTCTGGGGAATAAGCGGGAGACACAAACGAATAATCCTTAAAACGGAATCCCTTTGGCTTTATTCGGAAGTGTTGGATATGCTTTTATTCAATGAATTTTCTTTTCATTTTAAAGCTATTTCTTTCGCCAAATGGGGAGCTTAAAGGTTAGTGTCTCGGTATGCCTCATACCTCACAGGCCTAGTTTCTCCTCACATATATGTGGATATTGTTTTCTTTATTTTTTCATGGTTCGTTCAACATCAGGGCATCGCGACTTTAAATATCTCAACCCAAAACTTCTTTCAGTTCTCTTCTGAAGATTGAAAAAGAAACCGACAAAATTACTTTGTATAACGTGTTTACTTATAAGTATTTACATTTCATTTAACTCAACATTCGAGTACTTTCAGGCCCCATCTGTGGCCCTTTTTCAAGAGATGCGTAGGTTGACAGTCTGGGTCAAGGCCCACCCCGGTTGACAACCTACACATCTCTTGAAAAAGAGCCACAGATAGGGCCTGAAAGTACTCGAATGTTGAGTAAAATATAATGTAAATACTTATAAGTAAACACGTTATACAAAGTAATTTTGTGGTTTCTTTTTCAATCTTCGTGTTCTCTTTAAAAAAAAAAGAAGTAATCATGTTCATCCTCATAGGATCTACTTTTCCCTAAATCCTGAGACCTGAAAAGGACTCTGTCCGTCTCCAGGTTTATCCGACTTTTCCATCAAGAAAATAACTAATCTCGACATTCGTTTTGTTCTTCCATACGAAACAACAAGGTTCGCCATCATAAAATCTGCTTCCTCCTAAATCCCGAGTCTCTCATTAAAAGTATTCTGTCCGTCTCCAGCTTGATACGCTTTTCTATCAAGAAAACAGTATATATTATCGCATTGAATTGAATACAGAATTTAGGCCAAAGACCAAGCACTAGGACATATGAGGTCATTCAGCGCTGAAACGGAAATAAGCAGTAAAAGGTTTGAAAGGTGTAACAGGAGGAAGACCTTGCAGTTGCACTATGACTCAGTTGTTAGGAGAGGGTGGAAATTCAGATGGAAGAAAGAGAATATGAAAGGAGCTTCAGTAAAAGGAAGGAAAGGGTTGCAGCTAGGGGCTGAAGGCACGCTAGGATGAACCGTCAGTAATGCCTACAGTGCACCGCATGAGGTGCACTGACGGCACTACCCTCCTACGTGGTTGATCTTATTGCGTTTAACCGGGATGAACAAAAAGTTCTTTCTGGTCTCTGACGAAAGCTGAAGTATTCTTCTTACATTTCTCACAAAGAAACAAAACTCGAACGACTGCGTGACGTCAATCTGAAGCTCTGTTTACACAGGGGACGCCATCGACGAACACTCGGGAGAGAAATGCCAAATGGCAGGGAGACGGAATTTGGTTCTTCTTATTTGCAGAGATGATATGAATATGGACTCCCGAGAGATCGCTCTGAGGATTCGCTCTGAGGATTTCCAAGCGATGTTTGCAGCAAATGTGTAGGAACGAATCGCTTGGGAATCACCGTGCCTGGTGTTGTGGACGCTGGGACATCTTTGTACTCTGTACTCCAGAACATCTTTGTACTCTGCATTTCAGATTACATTTGCATGCTGTAACCCATGACCTCTTTGTTTTCTATACTGAAAAGCCTCTTTGTAATCTGTATTCCAGAGTCATGTTGTATTCTTTATTGCATAACTTCCTTGCATTCTGTATTCCAGAAGCTCCTCGTATTCTGCATTCCAAAATCTTTCTGTATTTATTTCAGAACTTCTTTGTACTCTGTATTCCAGAATCCCCATGTATTCTGTATTTCAGGACCCCTTTGCATGTTGTATTCCAAAATTTCATTGCATCTTGTATTCCAGAACTTCTTTGTATTCTGTATTCCAGAACTTCTTTTTATTCTGTATTCCAGAATACCCATGTATTCTGCATTTCAGAAACCCTTTGTATTCTGTATTCCAAAATCTCTTTGTATTCTGCATTCTAGAACTTCTTTGTATCCTGTATTCCAGAAATCTGTATTCAGTATTTCAGAAACTCTGTATTCCATATTCAACACTTCATTGTAATCTGTATTCCAGAAACCCAATATTTTCAGTACTCCAGAGCTCCCCCGTATTCTCTATTGCAAAGTCTCAATGTAATCGGTATTCCAAAACCTCTTTTTGTATTTGTGTTCCAAAATATCCTTGTATTCGGCATTCCGGAACCTCTGTGTATTCCGTAATTCAGGACCTCTTTTTTATTCTGTACTCTAGAATCTCCTTTTATCTTGTGTTTCAGAACTTCCTTGTATTCTGTATTCTAGAACCTCTTTGTATTCTGTGTTTCAGAGCTTTGTAGCCTTCTTTATTTAAGAATTTCTTTCGTAGGTTGTATTTCAAAACCTCCTTGTATTCTGTACTCAAAATCTCTTTGTATTGGCCATTCCAAAACCTCTTTGTATAATGCATTACAGAACACATAACATCTTTGTATCTTAACCTTCTGAACATTTTTGTATCCTGTACTCTAGAACCTCTTTGTATTCTGTATCCAAGGATTTTCCATGTATTTTGTATTCCATAACCTCTTTGTAGTCTGTACTTCACACCATCTTTTTCTGTATTTCAGAGGAAACAATGTGGAAACAAAACCGAGTAAAAAAATCTGATGCAAAATAAAAGTAACTGAAGGGAAAGTTGGGTGCAAAATGCAAATACGTGTTCGATGGTTCTACTGTATCTTAGTTACTGTATTTTTTATTCCAGAGAAAAAGATCAATTAAAAATATCAAGTGCAAAATGTTTGATGATTAAGAGAAACTGTTGCGTAAACTGCAGATACCTTTTTGATAACGCACCTCAGTTGTATGCTAATCTTTTTGTAAGTTGTATTCCAGAGAAAACTGTATTGGTAAGGGAATAAAATGAATGCAAAAATTCCTAAATCAGAATATAAAAAAATGGAGGGAAACTGGAATGCAAACTACTGATTCCTTTTTGATGGTCCTGTAGGCTGTGATATTCCTAACTAATGAGAAACATTAATTTGATTTTCTCAGGTTTAAACGACCTCTCGGTTCCGTTAGTTTATATATTACGTTTAACAAGCGTCATTAAAGTAATATATATTCTAATTCCGAAAACTGAATGTTATTTGTTCGGGAACTTTGAAACAAAATGACGATCATCAGTGATCATATTCTTCACGATACGATACTCTCTAGTTTTTACGTGCAAATGGAAGACACGAGTATATTTATGCATGCGTGCGTTCGTACGAATGAATTCGTAATCGGGTGGAAATGGCAGATACGACCATTAACTTTTATTTACTTATATATTTATATATCCTTGCTAAATTATGTTTTGGTTATATATATATATATATATATATATATATATATATATATATATATATTATTATTATTATTATTATTATTATTATTATTATTATTATTATTATCTCCATGTAGAGACTTTTCTCGCAATGGAAGGACGCTAGAACGGGCACTCTCCAATGCCTCCTCTCTCTCTCTGTAATAACCCAACCAAGCTAATAAAACAAAAGGGTCATAGCGAGGTGGCAATCATCAGTTTCAAATCTGCTTATATTACTGTACTCTCCTTGTTATATTCCCGAAGAGATTTTGCTTCTAGCGAATGGTATCAAAGAGTTGTATGACATGCAGTATTCAAGTTTTATCTTGGAAATGTCATAGGCGATAATGGAGTTGCCATTAGCTGCGATGCCGCTTCTTCAAATATAAAACCTGGCAGGTATTCGTAGGTAGTAAAATGTGCTGTGATATTTTATTTTGTGTTTAACACTAAGGAATTATTTTGCTTGCATATCAGTTTCTTTATCCTTCCGTGGTAATGGAATAGCCGTTAGCTACGAGAAAGATTCAGATATTATATTATCTGGCAAGTATTTGTAAATAGTAGGTGTATTATGTTATTAATGTAACTATTTTGCAGAATGTAACAAAATTTCTTTTTTGAATTATTGGAAGACTATGTCACGTATTTCATAATTACTTCACTGGACCTTATGCTAAGAAGCTGATTATATTTTACCATCTTATATACAAATAGTTTATAAGTACCTGAGTAACCCATTATGTACAGAAAGTGAGGTGTCAAAAGATTTAAAAATTGCACTTAATTCGAAATGACTTATTATACCACACTGCAAAAGTGAGTGTAAAATTTGGTGGGGGTGGGGGAACACTCAGGATATATAAGGGTAGAAGAGGCCCCATTAAGAATGATTATATTCCTTCAGTATCCATGACTAATTTAATCAGATTTTTTTTAATGTGATGTGTACAGAGTTACTACAGATAAAATTACTTACCGGCTCTTTTTTGTGAAATTTCTTCAGCGGTCATCGACAATCCGCTGTAATAAAAAAAAGAAAATAGAAAAAAACCTTGAGTGGTGAGAGCGAATCGAATTACAATCCAGCGTGTCCTAACTTTTAGACAAAAGAGAAAGATGTCAGTTTCAATGAATCGTCCCGAGTCAAAACTTTTAATGAAAGGACCCAGAGAGATCATGTTATTGATTTTCTTTAACAGGAAAAACTTCAGAGTGGAGAGAAGGAGACTTCAGCTGAGAAAACTTGAGCTGAGAGAGAGAGAGAGAGAGAGAGAGAGAGAGAGAGAGAGAGAGAGAAGGGGGTTCCTAACTTATCACTTTTCTCTTTTCCATGACTCTTACAGTTTTCCAGTCCTGAAGAGGTGGGTCTGTCGTTTCCTTCGGGGTTTAAGAATATTTCTTCCCTCTTTTTTTCTCGTTTTTCTTGATTTTCTTTTATTATTCTTATTATTCTTCTCCATTTTTCAAGATTCTGTTGTGTCTGCACTCAATATAGTGCAATATTTTTTTTCTAGATTCTGCTGTGTCTTCTTTAAATATGAGCAGTATTATTCGCTTCACTGTCTTACATGTATAAAGCGTCATGCCCCAAAAATACCAAACCCAAAAATAAAGATATGAATATTTTGAATCTTGTGTCAGTGAATCAAGGCAATTTTAAAATTGTGCAATTACTAATGTTCAGAGTTTAACTGCCACTACCCAAAGCTGGAAACACCAAACCCAGTACAATTGCCAAAATAGAAAGAGAGATCTATACACCACTTTTGCAGCAAAGTTATCTGAGAATCGTCGATATTGCAGTTCCCGCCAGCGAGTCTGAGAGCTTGATTATCGTTCACTGACAATTATGAGTCAACAGAGCGACTGACTTTTCAACCGTAGGTTGCCAGACCACGAAAGTGAAACTGTTAGACTTTTTTGTAGTCGTTTCTGAAGATATATTTTATGTCCGGACAATGCGTTCTAGACCTTAGTTATAAAAGTGGTATGTTATCCCAGAGATAATATAAAATTCTAATATACTTTATCTATCTGTTACTCCTGCTTTTCAGTTGTTAGGAGAGAGAGAGAGAGAGAGAGAGAGAGAGAGAGAGAGAGAGAGAGAGAGGCGGCGGGAGGTTGGGGCGAGGGGGAAAGGGGGAGAAAGAGCTGATATGCTTGAATAAGTAAATGTTGCAATTACTGAGCATAATGCTCAAAATCATCAGAGGTTTCTGTTGCAGTTGCTTCCAAAATGAGGATTATGAGCTTAGTCGTCATGACACTCAGCATTGCGACTGGTGAAAGAGGACCTTGAAGGCTTCACCCAGCTTTCGAGAAAGTTCAAATGGAGGAGAAGCATCTTGAATATATTAATGAGAGATAATACTGAGCTTGCGTTCGTAACCACTTCCGCTTCTTTGGCAAATTATCTGAGCGGATCACTCCTCCTGCTCCTCCTCCTTCTCCTCCTCCTCCTCCTGCTCCTGCTCCTCCTCCTCCTCCTCCTCCTCCTCCTCCTAAGTTCAGCGAAATTACCTGAGGTGAACTTCGAGGACAATAATTTGGTGTACCCGAGCCGTGACGAAATCGTGGAATGGTCCACCAAATCTTGTAGTGGAATCGTTGGAAATTCAGTACTTCAAAAAGAGTGTGTTTTCTTTTAATAGGTTTATATGAGTATAATTTCATAGTTTTTTTTGTTATATTTTTCTCTTGGCATTTCTTTTCATGGCCTTAAAGAGGAATGGTTGGAACATCAGCAGATAAATTTTTTTAATAGGTTTAATGAGTTTTATTTCATAGTTTTTTTTATGTTAAATATTTTTTCTTTGCATTATTTCCTGATCTTATAGTACAATCGTTGGAACTTCAGTAGCTAGAAAAAGTTTGTTTTAATAGGTTTGTTTATATGAGTTTCATTTCATAGTTTATTTGTTTATGTTATTTATTTTGTCATGTGCATAGTTTATACTTTAACTTTGCATTTCCTTTCTTAGTTCTATAAGGATCATCGGAAACACACGCGTTCAAAAAATGATTTTTTCTTATTTTAGTAGGTTTGCATGAGTTTCATTTTAAAGTGTATTTGTTTTTTGCTATTTATTTTTTCCTGTGTATAGTTTTTACTTTACTTTTACATTTCATTTCCTAATCTTATCCCAGAATCGTTGGAATTTCATGAGTTCAGACTTAAGTGTTATTTTTTTCGTTTTGTTTCGAGTAGGTTTGTGAGTTTCATTTCATTGTTTATTGGTTTCTTATCTCATTTGTTTTTCTCTGTTATTTCTCGTATATAGTTTATTCTAGACCTTTGCATTTCATTTCCTAATCTTGTAGCGGAATCGTTGGAACTTCATGAGTTCAACCTTAGTGTTCATTTTTGTTTTCTTGTTTCCAGTAGGTTTATATGAGTTTCGTTTCATTGCTTATTTGTTTTAACTTATATATTTTACTTTAATTTTTCTTGTAAACAGTTCATACTTTACCTTTGTACTTCCTTTGCAGTACTTAGCAGCTGCTTTCTCAATTGCGTGTTTGGACTTGTAACCGTTTGTTTTTCATACTGTAAATGCGTCTTGTAATAATAATAATAATAATAATAATAATAATAATAATAATAATAATAATAATAATAATAATAATAATAATAATCCCTAAAATGCGAGTAACTACTTTGAACATCTCCATGTGAGCTTTGGTTTGAAACTCTGGTTCATGGGTTCATGACCTTTGACTGGTTCACGATCTCGGAGGTGGAGATATTCTCATAACGGAAATTGCGGGAACTGGAGCATTAAGTTACCTCATTTAAAAGAAAGTACGCGTAACCTTTTCCCCACAACGACGCAACTGTGATGCCGTTAAGAAACAAAGCAATGTATAGCTTTTATCTTCATAAAATTTGTTTTACTAAAGCGTCGTCATCGGCATATGAACATGGCCACGCAAACATCATCTCGGAGCAATCACCTCTCGAAGGATCATTTTCCTTCCTCAGGTGAAACGGAATTGGATTTCGCGGTGTTCCCGCAATTCCGAATCTGATCTTACTAATGGTATATACCGGCACCCCATTCGCATCCCATTACGAATATCACGGCGGGGCGAAGTTTACGTAATCCACGTTTCCTATTCAGGAGGACGTTGCTCGGGGAACTCATTTAGCGAATCCCCATTGCCAAGACTTTTCGACGACTTTCTATGTTACGTCTTCGCTCGAGTCCTCGGGGTTTCTTGCCTTATTCTCCGACGACGCGAAGGGGAAGAGGCGAGCGGCCGCTTTTCAGTTTCAGTCGAGTTGTAATGTTTGTGCTACATTCACGAGCAAGTCGTTGCTATAATGTTACTTGACTTTTATGACTGTGGGAAGGAGGTGCCAAGGCTCTCTTGTTAACCATCAATGTCCGTTTCTTCCTCTTCTTCTTCTTCTTATCAAGATCTTTATTCACAGATTCTTTGCGATGTAAAATTTGTCCCTTAAGACAAGGAATTTCATTTCATTATAACATCTTTAATAGCACAAGGATATCGGTTACAATTTATATTCATTAGGCTTGATTGAGTGGAAATATAATAATGCGACCTACTTGCCAGAACATCCCTGCTCGCTTCAAAAAATCAGACTTACGTAAATGTATAGTTATTTTATTTCCTTACGCTTTTTTTTCTGGAATAACTAAGCCACTTAATTATATTGTAATAAAATATGTTACTTATGCTTTTTGAATACTTCTATGACTCTGGTAATTCCTTAAAGCTTAAATAAAAAAAATGTCTATAGTTTTTTTTAAGTATCCACCGATGGATATTCCATTTGATGTATATTACTTAACAGCATTTTGATACCTTTCTCAGATGTCCAGATATGTATGTAGTTAATTTCTTTCTTTTAATTTGGTATCTTCGTTATTCTTTAAAGCTTCTTATGTACCTTTCTCAGAGATTTTCCCAATTATTATTTATTATTTCAGTAGGTGAAACCTATTCACATGGAACAAGCACGCCAAGGGGTCCATTGACTAGAAATTCAAACTTCCTAAGAATGTTGGTTTCAACCTCCCACCGCAGACCCCACACTGCAGCAATAACTGATTTTCCATCGCCCTGGGGAGACGCGAACCTGCTACATCTGAGTGGCACACCAGAACATTAACCACTATACCAGCGGACTCGCTGCAATGAACTTACACTGTAAATTTACTTTTCTCACGACTGACATCGAATTCTTTCAAGGGACATTAATTTTCTGGTTCTCCTTACTACAAGCCGACTCTGTTCTATCACTTTCGACAATGAGAACTCTTCGTCTTGTATAAAAAAGAATTGTTCTCGTGAGAAATACTGATTACTCATCTGTTTAATTGTAAGTTTTCTGGATCCTGAAGTTTTCTTCATTCTTGTTGTTGGTCAGCAAATAATTCGATATTCTTACGCATGGTAACCGTAGAACTAATGCTTATGTAGTCTTATTTTCCTTCAGCAACCTTTCATGACCTGGAAATAATTCACTGCTTTTATTCCATCTCACAGTACAATCGTCCCACGTTTTCGCAAAAATTGCCTCTGTATGAGCTTTAACATACATTATTTATGACAATGGACACATTAACTAGAGACCTCTTGATTCTCGCAACAGCTCACTCTGCTCTCATAACAAAACCATTTGTTCTTTGAATTACGCCATAATATTGTTGATTATACTCCTCTGTATAACCGTATTCAAAATTTAGAGGCATTCTAATTATTGGGTCTTTGATGATAACTAGTATTCTAATTACTGGGTTTCTGATGATAACTACTTTTCTAATTACTGTGCCTTTGATAATAGCTAGTACTGTAATTACTGGATATTTGATGATAACTAGTATTCTAATTGCTAGGTATTTGATGACAACTAATTTTCTAATTACTGGGTCTTTGACGATAACTAGTATTCTAATTCCTGGGTCTTTGATGATAACTAGTACTGTAATTACTGGGTCTTTAATGATAACTAATATTCTAATCACTGGAACTTTGACAACTGGAATTAAGTGACACATGGCTGGTTTGTGAGTCTCAAATTATAATCGGCATTAGACTCAACGACAGTGTTTCTGTTTTGGAGGAAATAGGCTCCCGTGACCTCATTTTCCTCATTACAAACGTCTGACCAAAAGGGGACAATAGGACCAGAGCTGAAATTCGCCCTTTCAAAGAGCTGAATCTCTTAATTACTGCGGCAACTTAATTACATTTAACCCATAAAACGTTTCCGAGCGATGTGGCTGCAAAAACCTATTTTTTTACACCTCTATCTCGGAGTTCACGTTCGTTACCAGAGAGAGAGAGAGAGAGAGAGAGAGAGAGAGAGAGAGAGAGAGAGAGTCGTTTTGTCCATTATTGTTGGCGGGTGAAAAATGTAAGTTGATTAATTATCTACTGTTTTATGTATATGTATATATATAAATATATATATATATATATATATATATATATATATATATATATATATATATATATATATATATATATATATATATATCTAATAAAAGGAGCCCATAAAAACACCAAAATGTAGAGAGAAAAGTACTATATTTCAGAGACTGCTGTCTCTCTCTTCAGGTATATGAATGAGAAAAGTTTACAGAAAAGGTGGTATTTATACCAAGAGATTCGTCCACAAGTAAGCCAATTTAGGTCACCCCCGCTGGTAATCTTCCTTTAATCTTCTTAAGCGTTGGTTGAATGAACACTGCGTCGACGATGTCCGATGTCCAATTCCCTTTTGAGATGTTCATTACCTGCTTCTCTTTTATTAAGGCCGATTCCATCATTTGACTCTTGTACCGGCAGTTGCTGCTATAAATTACACGTGACATATTCCAGTTTATTCTATGGTTATGTTCATTTATATGGTTGAAAATAGCCGAGTTCTGTTGTCCATACCTGACTGACCGTTTGTGTGTATTAATCTCTGGGGAAGTGATTTACCTGTAAATCCGATGTAAGATTGGTCACAGTCCTGGCATGGGATCTCATATACCCCAGAGTCTTTGGGCGATGTCTTTTGTTGGACGTTAATCAGGGATTTGGCTAAGGTATTTGGGTAGGTAAATGCAAAAGGGTTGGATTTCCCAAGGGTGTGAGTTACTCTCTTAATCGTCTCCAGGTGGGGAATTTTTATTTTATTGTTGGGTGTGTCTCTGGTCTTGTCTTTAGGGGGTCGGTAGAAAATTACGTTTGCTTTTTGAATTGCTTTCTCAATTATATGGTCAGGATACTTTAAAGATGAAAGTTGCTTGCGAATTAGTTCAAATTCTTTTTCCAGGAAACTTCTGGGGAACAAATTCGTAAGGCTCTTAAGAATAGGTTGCTAGCTAGACCTATCTTGATAGTATTGTCATGATAGCTAAAGTAGTGAATATATGAAAGTGAGAACGTTGGTTTTCTGTATATGGTAAATTTGTATTCTGTCGTGTCTCTGATTATTAAAACATCAAGAAAAGGAATTTTGTTGTCTGTTTCCCATTCAACTTTAAATTTGATGCTGGGCACTAATGTGTTTAATTTTGAGAGGAATTCATTAAAATTACCCCACTTATTATCCCAAAATGTTAGTATGTCATCCACGTATCTCATCCACAGCATGTTTTTGGGTTTTATTGCATTTATTACTGTAGTTTCAAAGTATTCCATGTACAGATTGGATAAAATAGGACTTAAAGGACTACCCATACTACACCCGAATTTTTGCTTGTAGAATGATTCCCCGAATGAAAATACGTTATTAGATGCACATAATTCAACTAACTTTATTATTTTGTCAAGTGCCAAAGGGAAATGATCTGAATAGGGGGATAATTTTTCCCTTAAAAACTAAAGAACGTACTGTACTGGTACTTTTGTGAATAGGGAGTCTACGTCAAGGCTTAAAAGTTTTATGTTGTGCTTCTCTGAATTTGTGACAAAAGTCTTCCGAATGTTTGATGTGACTGGGAGAAAAAGTGCCTAAAAAAGGAGAAAGGAGGCCAGCTAACCATTTAGAAATTTTGTAATTGAAAGCTCCGGCGCATGAAACGATGGGTCTGAATGGAAGATTGTCTTTGTGAGTTTTGGGAAGACCATAAAAGTAGGGTAATTTAGGATTAATTACTTTAAATTTCTCTAATAGTTCAATACTCTTTTTGTCTTGGCCAATTAATCTTACTTTCCGAAAAAATTCTGTGGGAACGTTCTGGAGGGGATTTTTCGTCAGTTTTTCGTAAGTATTTGTGTCGCTAAGGAGCTGGTTGATTTTGTCGAGGTAGAAGTCTTTGTCCATTATTACAATTTTGCCGTCTTTGTCGGATCTACTTATTATAACATCTAACTTTTTTAGCGAGTGGATGGCTATCATGAATCTGCGGGGAACAGGATATTTCTTATGAAGGTCAGTTAAAGCATTTAGTAACACTCCTTTTAAACATATCTCTTCACGGCTGTAGTTTTTGTCAGATATGAATTTAACAAAAGCCACTATGAAGTCTAGGTTGTTTTTGCGGTCTGGCATAAGGGCAAAGGATAAGCCTAAATTTAAACTAAATGTTGATTTACAATAAGGGGGTGTTGGATAAGTTTAAAACTTTGTCTTGTTGTTCAAGATTATTCCATGCGCTATTATCTATTAGGTTATTTAACTTGCGTAAAAGTCTGTTGGAATGAGTCACGCTATTATAGGCAGCAATGTCGGAACAGAATGAAACCAGATACCTGTATACGTGGTCCGTAGTGAGGAGGCGAAGATTAGATTGAGTTCCATATATCACTCTGCGTAGCACGAAGATGTCGTTTCTCGTATGGGTGATTCTTTCTTCCAGGAAAATCTTGTGTTGATAGAGGGAAGGGTTTGATTGCAGAGTCCATCTCCCGAATCCGTACATTTTTGGAAGTACTTGTTCTTTGAGGCATTCTTCCAAAAAGTGTTTTTGGTTTTTCAGCCGGTGTAGTCTGTTCAGTTCTTTTTCAAACTTGCGGAAAACTGGCTTGACTTCTGGAAGTGAGTGAAGAATCATGGAAAGGCGGTTGAATTCCATAATGGGCTGACAATGACTGGTAAAAGTTGTTCTGTAACAACAGAATTCCATCTAATAAAAGGAGCCCATAAAAACCACCAAAAATTTGTAGAAGAGAAAAGTTACTATATTTCAGAGACTGCTGTCTCTCTCTTCAGGTATATGAATGAGAAAAGTTTACAGAAAAGGTGGATATACCAAGAGATTCGTCCACAAGTAAGCCAATTTAGGTCACCCCCGCTGGTAATCTTCCTTTAATCTTCTTAAGCGTTCATATACCTGAAGAGAGAGACAGCAGTCTCTGAAATATAGTACTTTTCTCTCTACATTTTGGTGTTTTTATGGGCTCCTTTTATTAGATGGAATTCTGTTGTTACAGAACACTTTTACCAGTCATTGTCAGCCCATTATGGAATTCAACCGCCTTTCCACGATTCTTCACTCACTTCCAGAAGTCAAGCCAGTTTTCCGCAAGTTTGAAAAAGAACTGAACAGACTACACCGGCTGAAAAAACCAAAAACACTATTTGGAAGAATGCCTCAAAGAACAAGTACTTCCAAAAATGTACGGATTCGGGAGATGGACTCTGCAATCAAACCCCTTCCCTCTATCACACAAGATTTTCCTGGAAGAAAGAATCACCCATACGAGAAACGACATCTTCGTGCTACGCAGAGTGATATATGGAACTCAATCTAATCTTCGCCTCCTCACTACGGACCACGTATACAGGTATCTGGTTTCATTCTGTTCCGACATTGCTGCCTATAATAGCGTGACTCATTCCACAGACTTTTACGCAAGTTTAAATAACCTAATAGATAATAGCGCATGGAATAATCTTGAACAACAAGACAAAGTTTTAAACTTATCCAACACCCCCCTTACTGTAAATCAACATTTAGTTTTAAATTTAGGCTTATCCTTTGCCCTTATGCCAGACCGCAAAAACAACCTAGACTTCATAGTGGCTTTTGTTAAATTCATATCTGACAAAAACTACAGCCGTGAAGAGATATGTTTAAAAGGAGTGTTACTAAATGCTTTAACTGACCTTCATAAGAAATATCCTGTTCCCGCAGATTCATGATAGCCATCCACTCGCTAAAAAAGTTAGATGTTTATAATAAGTAGATCCGACAAAGACGGCAAAATTGTAATAATGGACAAAGACTTCTACCTCGACAAAATCAACCAGCTCCTTAGCGACACAAATACTTACGAAAAACTGACGAAAAATCCCCTCCAGAACGTTCCCACAGAATTTTTTTCGGAAAGTAAGATTAATTGGCCAAGACAAAAAGAGTATTGAACTATTAGAGAAATTTAAAGTAATT
>NC_087206.1:5883995-5896495 GCF_015104395.2 Macrobrachium nipponense | reverse complement strand
TTGGAAAAGATTAATAATGTAAAACAGCAATTGTCATGTTATAAAGTCCTTTTTTCTTCTCAGTAAAATTAGAAATACTTCTCGCCATTACCCAGAATTCGTCCCCGAAAAATGTCGCATATCAGAGCCACCCAACACTACGCTGATCACGCTTTCAAACGCATCTATTTACTTTAGTTGTTTTTCTCTGTTTACTCGTCTGTTTATATATTTACCTTTTCCAGTCGGCTGTTACGATTGCCCAGTCAAGCGTGAGACTCGGCTGATTGCAGACCCGGTGGGCTTCCAGGCCTTCAGGTTTCCAGGTAACGAACGAACGGACAGAGGGAGGGGGATTTTTTTTTTTTCTGGACAAATGGATTTCCTTCCTCTTTCGGTCTTCCATCTTTGCTTGTTAGGGCTCGGGGAAAAAATGTCGAGAGGAAGGATTTCCTCGAGAAAAAGGACTATGCGATTTGAGGCGTTCTGCGAATTGTTAGGCTGTAGGGAATTTCGACATATTTTTTTTCTGTTATTAATCGTCGTATCTCTGCGCGCACGATTGCGTTATTTTGCTTATATTGCTAGCTAATGCTGTAGGGAGTTTTGACTTTTATTTTCATAAGTCTTCTCGATTCATTATTATGTTACTTTTTAAATAATTTATTTGATTATGCTCCAGGGAATAATTTTATTTTTTTATTAATCGTCATGTCTTTGTTAATATTCCCATTGAATTTTTTATTTTCATTTGCTTATTCTGTAGTGATTTTTTAAAAACCTTTTTTATATCAATCGTTATTTCTTTTTTCATAGTTATTTTTTTTTCATTTACTAATGCTGTAAGGAATTCCTACTTGCTTTTATTTTGAGTTCATCTTCATGTCAGTAGACATGTTTTTTCTTTTATGTTTCATTTTGCCTATACTGTAGGGAATTCTGAATTTGATGGTTTATAGTTTTTTTAATTAATAATAATAATAATAATAATAATAAAATAATAATAATAATAATAATAATAATAATAATAATAATAATAATAAAATAATAATAATAATAATATCATCATCGTATAATTTCCTTCTCCCTCAATTACCTACTTAACTATGACATTTTCAGAGCCTTATTTTTTGTAGTAAAATCGTGATAATCCTGCGATTCGAACCTGCCTATTGATATTGTCGCAAGGGGGTGGGGGGGCGGGGGGGATGGAGGGCGTCGGGTAAACATACGTAAACAAGACATTGTATGGATAAGAAACATGTTTTAACTTCGAAAATTTGCCGATGAGAATGGTCATGTTTTAGATTGAATAATTCCTCGTCTTTAGAAAAAATCCACAACGGACATCTTTGAGTTCTCGATGCCAGTGACAGTCAAATTTATGGCTACTTTGTTGCAGCGAAAAGTTTGAATGATTTATGCTGTAACGTCGACTACTACTACTAAAATTGTTGCTGCTACTATTTCTATTATAACTACGACTACTATTGCTGCTACTACTAACTATTGCTGCTACTACTACTAATACTACTACTACTATAGCTGCTACTATTACTCCTACTATTACTACTATTATTGCCGCTACTTCTACGACTACTAATACAACTAAGACTACTATTGCTGCTGCTACTTAATGCTACTACTACTACTACTACTACTACTACTACTACTACTACTATTGCTACTACTTAATACTACTTAATACTACTACTACTATTGCTACTACTTAATACTACTACTACTACTACTACTACTACTACTAATACTACTACTTAATACTACTACTACTATTGCTGCTACTACTACTTCTACTACTACTACTACTACTACTACTACTGCTGCTGCTGTTTTTACTACTATTGTTGCTGCTGTTAAAAAAATTACAACGATATAAATGGAGAGAATCTTGCGAAACAAATTAAAATGCTAAAATGCGTAGGGAAAGTATGAGCAGTAATCTGATGGAAAATTTTGTTATGGAAAAGGACGTAGAGGGATAGATGATATAGATTTAGGGATAAAAATGACAAATGGAGATATGATGCTGATAGAGAATTCAAACCCTTTTCTCTATGGCGGAAATATTAGTAAAAGTTCAGTGAATTTTAAATTTTTCTTTTCTTTAGTTTTATCATTTTCTTTATTAACGGAGATTTGTGAAGGTCACTAGAAATAACACAACAATAACATGTTAAAAATTTTTTCTCGGTGATTAATTAAGCATTTATTTGTCTAGGTATCGTTAACAGTTTGGTAAATTTTGTTTGTTTGTTTTATGTTTTCCAAATTTTCTATTATTTATATATATATATATATATATATATATATATATATATATATTATATATATATATATATAGTATACACACACACACACACACACACACACACACACACACACACACACACACATATATATATATATATATGTATGTATATATATATATATATATATATATATATATATATATATATATATATATATATATATATATATATGTGTGTGTGTGTGTGTGTGTGTGTGTGTATACTATATATATATATATATATATATATATATATATATATATATATATATATATAATATAGAAAATTTGGAAAACATAAAACAAACAAACAAAATTTACCAAACTGTTAACGATACCTTGACAAATAAATGCTTAAATAATCACCGAGAAAAATTTTTTAACATGTTATTGTTGTGTTATTTCTAGTGACCTTCACAAATCTCCGTTAATAAAGAAAATGATAAAACTAAAGAAAAGAAAAATTTAAAATTCACTGAACTTTTACAAATATTTCCGCCATAGAGAAAAGGGTTTGAATTCTCTATCAGCATCATATCTCCATAGTACTAATATATATATATATATATATATATATATATATATATATATATATATATATATATATATATGTATTATGTGTGTGTGTATTGTATACATACATAGGCCATATATATATATATGTATATATATATATATATATTATTAAATATATATATAGATATATATATATATATATTATATTATGATTCAAGTCACAAATACATACATATGAACAAAGTTATAGCCACGAAGGAAAAAGTGAAACAATGAGATGCTAAGTACTTTCGTCTTATTACCAAGACATGTCCACAGTTTCTGTCATGGTGATAAGACGAAAGTACTTAGCATTTCATTGTCTCAATTTTCCCTTCGTGGCTGTAACTTTGTTCGTATTATCATCAAGTTTCTACCTTTTCGTGGTTTAAAAATTTCGCTCTTTGGTTTTTGAGACAAAATCGAATAAATGGTCTTAAAAACGATGACTTACTAATCGTTTGTCTAAAATCAAATCTGATTAAAACGAGTCATGAAAGATTATGGCTATAGTTTTTAAATTTAGCAATTATTTATTATCCTAGATCATGACTATAACTTTTGGGTTTACCAATTTATATTAACCCAAAAGAAATAAATAATTGGCTAAGTGGATTTTAGTTGAAAACAAAAAGCTATGTATTTATCGTTAAATTTCTAACATTGCGAATTACATTTCAGTTTCATTTATGCATAAATAATCATTTATTTATTGCTTTTCTACAGAATTATTCTTTATCATTAGGTAAATAGATGTTCTTTATGAGATTGTTAAGGCATTGACATTATCAAATGAAGATTAAATCCTAAAACGTTGGATGAAAAAGTATTGCATGATACCATCTTCCGTCCAAAATACGTTACAGAATATCATTGATGGTGTTGGTGGTTGCTGTCGTTGTTTTAAATGTTGATGACCTTGTATATGTTGTTGTCATCAGCACCGTTATCATAATTACCATTTCTAATCCAAAAATCTTTCCTTTACTCACAATTTCTCTTTATTCTATCTTTGTGTAAAACCCACAGTTACCTATATCAATAAACCTTATTTTTTATAAATGTTAAAACAAAGACTTTTGAACACCTCAGTGTTAACGGAAAATTTTACAAATAGTAGTTTATCGACATAATTATGGAATTTTGTTATACAGCCATTTAATATTAACACGACTGAATATTTCAGTATTGACTATTAATTATTTTCTTCTCATTCCAAACCTATTTATTCTAATCGTTTATTTTTAATATTTTTTTTTGTCATGCATTCTCTTACATAAAAATTCTCAACGCAAGATTCGTGACAAACATGTCCCAAAGAGCTCCTGCCATGAATTCCTTCTTCCTCTCTGCCCTCTAACGAGGTCCCTCTTTTGAGGCATCTGGAACTGAATAATCCCTTTTTTCAATTCGGGCATTCGCGTGGTTTCAAAATACTCTGCGCCAACGCTCTTTCTTTAGAAAGATTCAAGGAGCTATTTCAGATACTGGTGGCGGTAAAACAAGTCAGAATTTAATTTTTTCTTTCATTTTTTAATTACCATTGATGGTGTTTGCGTTAATGTTAATTGTAAATAATAATTCCCTATTTCTGCAAGTTAGTACATAAAGTAAAGAAGATAATCTTTAATTAACTTGATTTTCTTGGAGAGTCTAAATGCGCCTGGGCAGCCTAACCTGTATAAGACTATATTACAATATTTACATATATTAAAAAACGGCAAAGACACGTAATTCTCAAGTAAGTTTCACAAAGAGGTTTGGAATATCCTGTTTTATATGTGGCTCCTTAATCTTTATGGAAATTAATCGGGTATCTGAATACCGTTGATATACGAACTTTCATATATCATCGGGAACTAGATAAGTTATAGCTTCCTTCAGCCAAATTCGTCAGTCTTTATTGCTAGATTGTATAGGGATGGACAAACATTGGCTTTCTCTCTCTCTCTCTCTCTCTCTCTCTCTCTCTCTCTCTCTCTCTCTCTCTCCAAAATAATTACACAAAAATTATTTGAACGTGATCATTTTTAATGTCGATTCTTTCTTTATTTGCACTTTAATGTGACCATTTAGAAGCTTAAATTTCATTGCATTTGGAAGTTATTCGCTGGTCTTTTCATAGTACATATATTTAGAAATTAGATTTTCCTTTTGCTGACATATTCGTGCGTTTCTTTCCTAAACGTTGGTGAGGTAAACCTAGCCTTTTGCCATCACGGATCTTTTAAAGGTTGGTGTGGACCTTTGGCCTCAGACCTGCTAACTGAGACCATGTGCTTTCCAGAATATGTGCAAAGGTCTTTTCTGCACATGATGGATTTGCTAACTTCAAGTAAATACATTGTATAACGAAATATGTATATTATTAACAATAAAATCAAGATGATCTAATCATGTTTCGTTATAATTTGCAGCAGGAAGCCATATTTGGCCAGAGGAGGTCCTGACCAAACATTAGGTCGCAGTAGGAGGCATCTTCCATTCCCAGGACAGCCTTCCTCCTCCTCCTACCTCCTGGAAGAACCTGGAAGCCAAGTTCCAGAATCAATTAGCATGCCATTAAAACATTCATTTTCGCCACCTTGAAAAAAGGGGGCGAGACTTCCAGCATAATCGCTGCTAACTTCTAATCTTGATAATCAGATGTGAATATCTTTGGACCTGGATTAGCAAGGGAAATTTCACTCCACGTTCTCGTCGTCAGTGAGCTGGGAAGTCGGTCGTATGATCTAGTCCTCGTGATTTTTTTATGATTTTTAAACGCCTTTAAACGCCCATAATGCATATAAACACTCATGATAGTGCCAAACACGCTCACTAGTAATTACCATGCGTAATAACAGTCAACACTCAAAATATTGATAAAGACACATAACAGTAATTAATACTCATAATTGCATTAACACTCATAGCAATAATTAACACTCATGATAGTACTTAGCACGCATAATAGAAATTAACACTCTTAACAGTAATTTACACTCCTGATAGTAATCTCATAACAATAATTAACACTCGAGATAGTAATAAACTCATGATAGTACTTATCACTCATAAAATAATTAACATTTATAATAGTAATTGACACTCATGATTTTAATTAGCATTTGTGATAATAATTTGCAATAATAAAATCGTTACTTTCATAAAGGAATAGTCATATGGAAGTATATTAATTTAGGCGAACCGAGAAAAAGGTGTTTTGATGATTCTGATAATTATATATCCATTGCTAAAGCACTATGTCTCACTTTTCCCAAACAAAAATATGGAAAGTAGGTTTTACTCCTTCAAATAAAATGTCTTCCATGTGTATTTTGAAATAATCCGAATACCTGAAATATACAGCAGAAAGAGTATTATTCAGTACAGATACCTGGAGAGAGAGAGAGAGAGAGAGAGAGCTCGTTAAAGATGCAAAGGGAATTCATGACCTCAGGTCTGGAGGCTTGTTTGTCACGATTCCCAGGTCGAGAGTCTTCTAGTAATGGGAGGAATATAATGGGAATAAGAAGTCCGAATGAAAAGAAGGAGACGAGGAACAGGAAATAAAGAATGGAAGGAGAAGGACTTCTCGTGAAAGAGAATACTTTGGGTCTTAAAACCTTCTTCTTTTACAAGGGCAGGTCATTAGGTTGGTCGTAACGCTGGTCTCTGGTCGTGAAAAATATGAAACCACAATATTCTTACGTCAAAAATAACATAATATGAAAAAAAACCTTTAACAATGAAAAAAATTAAGATTATTATTATTATTATTATTATTATTATTATTATTATTATTATTATTATTATTATTATTATTATTATTATCATGATAAGAAGGGCGTAGACCCTCTCTTAAACGAGTCCTGTTAAACAGGATTCCCGAATTATGCGTGTTAATTTTATATTGTGTCTTCTAAATTTACAATAATTTTTACTTTTACATCAATCCTGGACAATAATTGGTCAATGTTCATACTTTGGTCAAAAGAAAGCAGTTAGTGGTGTATTCTCTCTACAAGAGAAGATAGTGAAATATGGGTGGTGAATACCGTAGTGTTTATCAGCAGGTTTCCGGCAGACCGATTCTTCAGGTGTTTCAGGCATTACTTAGGTTGTAGAGGAGAAAAGAATTATAAATGAAACTGAGAAAACTCAATACAAAATCAACTTAATGATGCCCCCATCCTAATTAAAAGGACTTGATTTTCACGATACTCATCACATTATTTTATAGACTGTTAAGAGATTGATAGTAAGACTGCTTTTCACGTTCCTTTATTAATCATTTTTTCAAAGTCTTAATTCCGCATATTTTCCTTTACTTCCTTTGATCCATTTCGAGTTAAAATTTGTTAAAAACATTTGCTAATTTCTATTCTCTCTCTCTCTCTTTCTCTCTCTCTCTCTCTCTCTCTTAAAAAGACATGAATCCTTCTGTATTCTGATTTGAATATAGAACAACACACAGTCTCTACCTCATCACGATGCATGAACATGATTAAAAGGGCTAATGACATTAGCGCAATTATAGAATGGTAATTCGATCAATGATTCATTTATCATGCAGAATGGAAGGATGCAATTATATTTTCATATAATATCACACACTTCCCAATAATGTTTTCAGACAAAATAGGCTGTGCTTTTGCATGAACTATTTTAGCAAGTAATTTTTTGGTACTTTTTTTAACCCAACCATTAATGTCTAACAGTCTCTCTCTCTCTCTCTCTCTCTCTCTCTCTCTCTCTCTCTCTCTCTCTCTCTCTCTCTCTCTCCTTGTCGTCTCAATTTCTTTCAATCATTAATTCCTTGCAGAAATGCAGCTCTCTCTCTCTCTCTCTCTCTCTCTCTCTTCGTCATGTTAAGCTCGTCTTATTTAATTTCTTTTTCCCATTTTCTCCTCTTGACTTAATTTTCTTTCGTTCCCATCAACATTCCAATCTTCATTAACTCCATTGAATTTTCTCTCAACTGTTAAGGTTCTCCGTTTGAAGCAATTCTTTCCTTGGCTTCGTTAACCACTCCGCAATTTCTTCCCTTTTCTTTGTATTTTTTTTTTTACTTTACTTAATCGTCTTTTATAGTTATGATGTCTAACTTTTTTTTATTCAACTTTATATTCGTATTTTTGTCCAAGTTTTTGGCTATACTCGGTAAAGAGTTTAGTTATTAAGTTTTTTTTTGTGTGAATGGAACCTATCATTATTACTGCTACTGAAAGACATTAATGTTTAGATGAAATAAGACGAAATCAAGATGGCAAGGTGAGAGAGAGAGAGAGAGAGAGAGAGAGAGAGAGAGAGAGAGAGAGAGAGAGAGAGAGAGAGATGTGAATTCAAATACATTGTTGGAATCATAACCGGTATGTTTTAGGTAATTAAATTATTACTTTATATTTTTCTCTCATTATTATTATTATTATTATTATTATTATTATTATTATTATTATTATTATTATTATTATTATTATTATTATTATTATCATTATTTCTCCAGGGCTGTGCGAACTTCTCTGCTGATTCGAGCAACGGTCATCGGTAACTTGAGAATCAATCTGGCTTAGGGATTAACTGAGAACCCCGTATATTAATAGTATTATATCCCAACTTTCAAACTGGTAATGCCCTGATTTAACACTTTTAATTAATATTATTAAATATTATAAATCTTAACACTGGTAATATCACTAATATTATTTCTCAACTTTAAAACTGGGAGTGTTCTGATATTTACTCACCTACTTAGATTTAATCGCCAATTCCCAAAACCGTCCTCTCTCTCTCTCTCTCTCTCTCTCTCTCTCTCTCTCTCTCTCTCTCTCTCTCTATACCTTTGCTAAATCATGATATTAATTACAAAAGAATACAAAAGAAGCATTATACGTACATATGAGGCTTTCTCAGTGTTCATTCTTGAAACTTTTATGTAAAACACCAAAAATATGTACTTGCTGTTAATTACTACTCCTGCATTTCCTCCACCCATCTCTCTCTCTCTCTCTCTCTCTCTCTCTCTCTCTCTCTCTCTCTCTCTCTCTCTCTCATCTAATTCTCGTCGTCTTAATTACAGACCCAAACTTTTTCTTAGACCAAGTCTCTCCATTTCCAAATTTTTCTTGTCCCTTCTTTTCTTACTTCACATCACAATCTCCATTCATTCCATTTATCACTCATTCCCCAGCGCTTTGTCTCGATGTAAATCATTCCTTTCCTCCCACTCCATTTTCTCTACACCCGTTTTCTCTCGTTTCATTTTTTCATCTTCTTTTCTTCTCCTTCCTCTTCTTCTTCTTCTTCTGCCTAAACCTCATTTGGAAGCTCAGAACGACCGCTCCTTCCTGCAGCCGAGTAGCGGTAATTTGGCTCCAGCAAAGCGGTATCTCCTCTCCTGAGACATTACAGGATAATGATATTCAAACACTATGCAGATTTTTTTGTTGTTGTCGTAGCTGAATAGTACGGGGCCTCGCGGAGTTTCCGGGAAAATTTTGGAAGATCTGCGATTTTTTGTGAAAGTTTGGGGATTTTTATACTTTTTGCGAACCTTTTGGAATTTAAATGCTTCTCTTTTATTTGAGAAATTGTGACTACTGTGACGATTTTGGACTCTTCCCAGCCTCCGTAAAACTATAGAACTTTTCATTATGTTCTGTAAACCTTTGGAATTTTCATTAGTTTCAGTGAACTTCTGGAGTTATCATTAGTTTCAATAAAAGTCTGGAATTTCCTTTAAGACTTCTTTCCTTAAGAAGTGGGCCAACATTTTCTTTCGAGTAGGATCACGTGCTGGTATAAAGCAAGCTTAACATTTCCCATTTCTTATATTAATGCCTCGGTTCTGTGCTATAAAAGGACATCAGATTTCAAACTGATCATCATTCTTAGGTAAAACAAGAAAATAGCAATAAAGTTAAAAGGTATTTCGGTTTCTGAAGTAAGGGTAAAACTCAACATAAATCAGAGAACGTTCATGATCAGAGGAAAACATTTGTCCTTTATTTTTAATGACTATCTTATGATCAATTAAAAGACTTACATTGACTTCTCTTCGACTGGGTATTCTTTAGATTCTCCTGAATCCTTTAATCAATATCCCTGGGTGGAATACTAATGATATTTATTTATATTATTATTCATAGATTATCATATAGTCCTAGATAGACAGATAATATTAATTATTATTGTTATTCGCTAAAAAAATTCAGCTTCTTGAATAAATTGTCGTATGTTAAAATCTACAATTATATCAATAACATAATGAATAGGATTTGTAGTATATATTATTATTATTATTATTATTATTATTATTATTATTATTATTATTATTATTATTATTATTATTATTATTATTATGTCTATCATAGTCCTCCTATTCGACTTGTATTTTTTTAAGGTATGGGGTTCCGGGTTGCATCCTGACTCCTTAGGAATCCATCACTTTTCTCACTGTGTGTGATGTTTCTAGGAGCACACTCTTCTGCATGAGTCCTGGAGCTACTTCGGCATCTAATTTTTCTTGGGATCGTGACTAGTGTGCCTATGATTATGGGTTCAATTTCCACTGGCATATCCCATATCCTTCTTATTTCTATTTTCAGGTCTTGATACTTTTCAATTGTTTCTTCCTCTTTCCCTTCTACTCTATTGACCCAGGTATTGCGACATCAATTATTATTATTATTATTATTATTATTATTATTATTATTATTATTATTATTATTATTATTATTAAATTAAACTGGGATTCATGTGAAGTGGGGGATATAAAAAGTCGAAATTATTCCTGCAATCCAATAAGAATTTTTATCACTCGTAGTTTAATAATATTTCCTTACGCAAGAGTTGAAATTCTCCTCTTCTCCGAGACCTCGTTTGCAATGCAGAACGCAGCGGAATACAAATATTTGAAAACAATTCCTTGCGAGAAAATATCCAATTTTCCGCGGATGGTGATATCAAAGCAATTCGATAAGAAATATATATATTTTTTGCATTATTTTTCCAGCCGATTGCAACGTTTCGTACGTTTTGCGGTAAACGGCTCTCCGTTTTGCAAAAGGAATACGTACTTAGGAATGAATTTTTTTTTCTTATTTTGTTCACCTCAGTTCCCCTTGTCTAGAAAAATAATCATAAGAAAATGTTTCGTGCAAATAGGATTTTTTTTTCGAACATGGAAGGAGAAAGCCTACGTTGACATTTGTGATCTGCTGTTAAGATGAAAATCATTTTAATGCAGTGACTGTATGCAAATGGACTTCTTACTATCGGTGTTATGGCCACATACGTAGTCATACATGTGTATACACTGACGCATACACGCGTGTGCACGTATCACAATCATAGACACACACAATCATATATATATACATATATATATATATATATATATATATATATATATATATATATATATATATATATATATATAGAGAGAGAGAGAGAGAGAGAGAGAGAGAGAGAGAGAGAGAGAGAGAGAGAGATAATATATATATATATATATATATATATATATATATATATATATATATATATATATATATATGTATATATATATATATATATATATATATATATATATATATATATATATATATATATATATATATAGAGAGAGAGAGAGAGAGAGAGAGAGAGAGAGAGAGAGAGATAATGTTGTATCTTGGTTGTTTTTCAGTGCGTCAGTTGAGTGAGTGTGAAGAAAGATGCTGTTCTGTCACCGCTTATATTTTTCTTCTGAGTCCGTTGAGTGGATGAGAAACAATATGCTGTTTCGTTTCTTTGTTCACCTGTGTTTCTGCGTCAGTTGAGTGGTTGCCAAACAACATGCTGTTGTGTCTCTTGTTTGTCAGTAAAACATCCTAATTCGTTCTGTTGTTCGTCTGCCCTCCAATGCGTCTGCAGAAGTAACAGATAAAAAGGAAACAGTAGCAAACAACATGTTGTTGTGTCTCTTTGTTCGTCAGTTTTTCTTCTGTCTGTGGTAGTCGCCATAAAACAGCGTCCTAATTCGTTCCGTTGTTCGTCTGCCTTCCTATGCGTCTACAGAAGTAACATAAAACTGAAACAATAAAAAAAACGCGCTTTCGTTCGTCTGCCCTCCAATGCGGTTGCAGAAGTAACAGATAAAAACGAAACAAAAACAAAGAACGGGCTGTTGTTTCTTTTGCCCTCCAATGCGTCTGCAGAAGTAACAAGTAAAAAAGAAACAATAACAAAGCAGAAGTAACAGGTAAAAAAGAAACAATATAAAAAACGGGCTGTTGTTCGTCTGCCCTCCAATGCGTCTTCAGAAGTAACAGATAAAAATACAAAACGGACTTTAATATCGTCGTTCGTCACTCTCCCTGAGCGCCTATAAAGGCGAAGCGGCATCAATTGTACCGCGCACTTCTTCTTCCCTCGGTCGTTGCAAAGATGGCAAGACCGAGCAACTTCAAACCAGCGTGAGGAGGAGTCGAAGCATTAAATGGGTTCCTGCCTAGCTTAATTAACCTCTCGCAAAGATGGGACGCTGGCAGTGTGCCGCAAGAAGTGATAAGAGGCGCTTGGCAAAAGGCGCCTGCGATAATGATCCCTGAGTGACAACTGAGAATGACTTTCTTTCTTCAGGCCTTATTTGTTAATTACGGTTGGAGAACCTTGAAGTGTTACGTAAAAGGGAATA
>NC_087206.1:5871495-5878995 GCF_015104395.2 Macrobrachium nipponense | reverse complement strand
CGAGGACGGGCACATAATGGCACCTTTCGTCATTAATCTCAAGAATAATGAAGGATGGAGGGATATTAACGGTAATTTATGAATCATTTTGACTGATAATGAAAATGTTAATGAGTAAAGTTTGACGATTGCAGTGATGTATTTGGTATGATTGCATGGGACAGTTAGGAGATTTTAACATTTTCAGCAAAGTAATTATCATGTTGTTTAATGGGATATCAAGACCACGTGTCTGCTATGCTATGAATACATTCACTGAATCTGGGGTTTCATCACATATTGATTAAGTATCATGTGTTATAAGTAGAATAATATAGCTCGTGTGTGAGATATTCATGCTGGCAAAAAAAAATAATAATAAAAAATGAAATATATGAAATGGGATCAGAAATGTCTGTAACTTTGTAAGAGAGGAAGAAAAGACGTTATGGGTGGGATGGAATAGGGATTGTTACAGAAGCTGTTTAATATCTTGGTGGTACAGAATAAAAATTTTTTTTTTTTTTTATGAAAGACTAATTCAGGCGTTAGACACATCTCTGCATCAAAAGGCATTCTTCTCCCTATACTGCAGAAATTGATGGTGCCATACCAGTAAATTTAAAACAAGTACGATTACCTTTATATATATATATATATAGATATATATATGTATATATATACATATATGTATATATATGTATATATATATATATATATATATATATATATATATATATATATATATATATATATGTATATATATGTATATATATATATATATATATATATATATATATATATATATATATATATATATATATATGTGTGTGTATATATACTTATTTATATATATGGATGTATATGTATTCCATCTGTCATGTTTTACACCTACTTTTCAGTAGAAGCTTAATTAATAATCAGCGTCGAGGAAATAAGTGGATAAAAGGTAAAGGGAGAAATTTTGACATATAAAAGAAATAGGAAAGCTAATACAAATTATAAATATAAAAGATTAAAATCGAAGATGCATTGTATGGACAATTTTATTAATTGTTTAATTAATGATATGAGTAATAGGGAAAGAGATTTCACAACTTTATTCATTATATAATATTATACATTATTATGGCTGTAATGGATGGTTCTAGTACAGTGTACTGTGATGTCTCCCAGTACAGAAAATCTGTCTGAAAGCAAATAGCTGAAAAAGGAAAAAAATTAATAATAGCCTATTAGATAGAAAGACCAAATTAAGTGTTCAGCTCCCTTTAGGATAAGCGTGTGGTGAAGAATATGATAATTAATATAATATTATAAAACCTATAGTTATTTAAATGTGGCGTTATTAATATCCCTAGATCACAGTAGACATCAAATTACATAATCTATAATTATTAATTCCTGTGTTAACATCCTTCGATCCTGTATCCTTCAGGTAGAACGATGATGGCCTACCCGGTGGTGGTTTTCATCCACGGGGAGTCCTACGAGTGGGGATCCTCCAGCCTCTACGACGGGTCTGTGCTGGCTGCCTTGGGCAAGGTCATCGTGGTCACCATCAACTATCGCCTCGGGATTCTAGGTCAGGATTTCCAAACTATGTGGCCAAAAGAAGTAGAGATTCCGATGATTGTGCCTTGTACATAACAAGGAGATGGTAGTTTTTTTTTTTTTTTTTTTTTTTTACTATTAACGTAGTTAGTGTAAAACTGATGCAAACTGCGTCTCTAGAATTTATGAAAAGAAAAGTATAATTTTTATTTTTGGCTGACGACGAACCCAAGAAGAAAAATCATCCTTCGGAGCATAGAGAATAAAGAAAAGCGAAAGAGTAAATAGTAAAGAGAACAATATTCATCAGGATAAATACTGAACACTGTTTCTTGGGTAAGCAAGAATATTGGAATTAGCGAGAGCCTGAACCAAGAAAGGATTTTGAGTATGATAACATTCCCCTCCCCCCCTTCTCTCTCTCTCTCTCTCTCTCTCTCTCTCTCTCTCTCTCTCTCTCAACACATGAGAAAGAGCAGATATCGAAGAAGCAAGCCCCAAATTTTCTGAACAAGAGGAAAACGATAACTGGTGAAATGAACGTGTTCTCTCTCTCTCTCTCTCTCTCTCTCTCTCTCTCTCTCTCTCTCTCTCTCTCTCTCTCTTCCCATAGTATTTGAAAACATGAGAACAAGCAGATATCGAATTTCCAACCTGCAGAATTTCTGAATCAATTATAGAGCTAAATGACAACGATAACTTATGGAATGAACGAACTTTCAACATTTGTCGTGTTATCTTAGATGTCATATATGCCATTACGCTTCTTCGTTTTCCTTATGGAGTGTTTTCTTAATGAGCCATATTTTTAAACAATTGGATCACTGTTCCTCCAGGTATATCCGATCCAATGTCTGATTTGACGTTTTCCGCAAAAAGCTGTTGAGTCCTAAGCTAAATATTGACTTGTGTTTTAGATAATCAAATTAAGATAGTTTTCGTAAGTTTTTTTCAGCCTGGGTTTGAGGACTAAGCTGCGTTTTCTTTTCTGATTTATTAATCTCTATGTTAATATGATCCTTTTTTGAATTAATAGTACCAACATTATTATTATATTATTATTATATTATTATTATATATTATTATTATTATTATTATTATTATTATTATTAATTATTATTAGGGTCTATCACAGTCATCCTATTCGACTGGGTGGTTTTTATAGTGTGGGGTTCCGGGTTGTTTAATCTACCATCCTTATTATTATTATTTATTTATTATTATTATTTATTATTATTATTATTATTATTTTATTAATTCAATTATTAGTTGTAGTAGTAGTTTCGTTAGTAAAAAGGAAAGCTAAAAGGTAGTTCGTTTAAATAAATGAATAAATACGACCCAGCGCATAGAAAGGCTATGACTGGCGCATACCATCAACAAACTATACAAAACGGAAATTGTAAAATGCATTGTAAATCAAATAACTGGAATTAGTTTGCAGGAGTTTCATCTCGCACCGACTAGGAAATGTGATTTTATATCCTTTTCGGATCCGGTGCAGGATATGAATCCTCACTAAAACAAATGTTGCAAATTCACACGATCATACGGCTTTGCGTATTTTTGCAAATGGAGATGCATGCGCATTGAAGTATTTTCATATCAGGTAGCATGTGTCGTTGAGATATGAAGGGATCGTAACAATAAAACAATGCTGCTTTTATATTTATGCAGTGGCGTCAACAGTATTTTCTGCATCGTGAATTATAAATAGGTAGAACGATGTTACAAATGTCACCTGGATTCATCTCCGTTACAAGAGAATCATTATTCTGAAATACTCAAACACGTAGAATACTTTTTTTTAATCTTTCCAGAATTGTCATATAAACCTTGATATAGACTTCAGAGTCATTCATATTTTATACCAGGCCGAAATCATTACTAGTATTTGCTTTTACAATTACTTATTTATTTATTTATTATTTATTTATTTATTTGTTTATTTATTTATTTATTTATTTATTTGTTTATTTATTTATTTATTTATTTATTTATTTATTTATTTATTTATTTATCATATATATTTATTTATTTATTTATTTATTTATTTTATTTACTTATCTAATTTTATATTTATTTTAGGTAACAAGGCACCGGAATTATACAAATGGAACTGGTGTCAAATAATGATGCAGGTGTCAACAGAATTCAGGTGTCAAAGAAGACACAGATCATTATTCCTGAAATTTTAATTCTTTGATATATTTATTTGATGCCGTCCCGAACCGGACACACGCGTAATTTCGGAGCATAAAAATGACCTCCTACGCGTTAGGCTAGACAGAAATCATTACTTTTGAAAAACTGGAATATATCAAATTGCTTTCTGAGTGAAAGCGCCAGGCACGGATCATTACGCAGCCTGCCAATTAAAAAAAGATAGGTTTATTCTATTTTGTTTTTCCTATTGACATTCCAATGGACGAGTGTCAGGATGAGTTAAGATTCGGGTGACGTGTCGCAGGCCAAGAGTTTTTTTTTTATTTTTTTTACTTCATTTTTCCGATATATTTCTGTTTCACTATTTGTTTTCCTACATGGAGCACGAGGTTGCAATTTTCGTCGTTTTCAAGAGTTTGCAGGGTTTTTTCCTTCACTTTTATATAAAGAAGGTAAAAAAAATAACAAGTACAATTATGATTCCAAAAAGAGTTACAACTACGTCTAATGCTCATACTCAGAATTTGTAAAAAATCATTCCAATATCTGCCTATGTCAGTTTATTTCGAAATCGTGAAAATGAAATTGTTCTATTTGCTTCAGATTTCATCATTTCACGCGCTCCTTTATTCTTCAGAAGCATACTATTGGAACCCCTGAGTATTTCGATCAATTGTCGTTTCGTAAGCAGATTTTTCTCTTTTATTACAATCACGTTTTCATAGCCATTCCAGGATTTAACATTTCCCAAACATTCGCTCTGAGTAAATATCATTTTGATGATCTAACATTTCGCAAACCTTCACGACGAGTAAATATCATTTTGATATCATATGTCATGCATCCTTTATATTCTGGTTTCACGTCAGTTGCTCTTCTTGAAAATCATTCAGATGCATATTCAGTAATGTAAATTTTTCTGCGTTAGTTATCTTTCAATTCAGATTGCCTATGACACCTCACACATAAGAGATCCCTATCACACGACTAAGCAGAATTGCTAGATTAAGTTCTAATCATAGTTTACGTTAAAATGACTAAACTCTTAAGTCATCTCCTTCTCCTGTTATTTTATCATTTCTTCTGTTTCTTCAGTCTCAACTTCTGTCTTGACTTTCTTTTGTTTCTTTCGATTTCTTCTATTTAAATTACCGTTTATTATTTTTTTTAATTTCCTCAGGTTTAGTCGGTCTTAACGTCTATTTTTTATTTTCTTTTTTCGTTTCCATTTCCTCAGCTTTTTTGTAAACCGTGACATCTATATATTTTCAATTTTCTTAGGTTTCTTTAATCCCATCGCCTTTTTTTTAATCCTTTTTTCGCAGGTTTCTTTGATCTTGAAGTCTATTTTTAAATTTTTCATTTCGTGAGCTTTCTTAAGCCTTGCCGATTGCTGTTTTTTTATTTCCTCGTCTTTTTCAATCACAAAGTCAGTTTTTTTTCTTATTTCTTTATTTCTAAATCTTAACAGGTTTCTTCAGTCCTCACTTCTATTTTTCCTTTTTCCATTTCCCCACATTTCTTAAAACTTGAAGATTTTTTTTCTATTTTTCCTCAGGCTTTTTCAGTCTTAAAGTATATTTGTTTTTCATCTTTTCCGTTTCCTCGGGTTTCTTCAATCTTGGCCTCTATTTCTCCCTCTCCCATTTTGCCCTGTTTCTTGAACAAAGAATTTCTATTACCTTTTTTCAGCTTTCACGGGGTTTATTTTTTTTTTTTTTTTATTTTATCAGTTCCTTAGACTTTATCAATTTTAACGCCTATTTTTTTCCCAGTTCCTTTAGATTTTTAAGTTTTAGCTTCTATTTTCTTTTTATCTCGGGTTTTTCAGTCTTATCGTTTGTCTTTTTATTTCATATTTCCAGTATCCTAGCCTTCTTCAATCTTCACGCGTATTTATTTTAATATTGCCAGATCCTTATTCTTTTTCAACCTTGACATCGATTTTTTTTATTGTTCCAGGTCCTTAAAATTTGTCAACTTTACAGTTCATTTCTTTACGTTCCTTAGATTTTTCCATTCTTAACGTCTATTTTTGTTTATTCTTCCAGTTACAAAAGATTTGTTAATCTTAAAGTCTTACTTTTTATTCTTCCAGTTCCTTAGAATTCTCAATGTTAACGTCGATTTCTTTTCAGTTACTTAGAATTTTTCAGGTTTAACTTTTATATATATATATATTATATATATATATATATATATATATATATATATATATATCATACATATATTCTAACAGTTCCTTTCGAACCTTAATGTCTATATGTTTTTATTCCATTTCCACAAGTTCCTTCAACCCCAATGTCTGTTTTGTTTCCCTAGTTCCTTCGGCCTTTTTCAACCTTAACGTGTTATTTTTTCATTCTTCCAGTTCCTTAGCTTCGTTCAATCTTAATGTCTATTTTCTTAGTCTTCCAATTACTTAGAATCTTTCAACCTTAAAATCGATCTTATTCTATTTCCACAGGTTCCTTCAACCCCATTTTTTTTCCCAGTAATTTCGACTTTTCCACCTTAACGTCTATCTTTTTTTCATTCTTCCAATTATTCAATCTTAACGTATATTTTTTTTATAGTTCATCAGAATTTTTCAACCTTAACATAGATTTTCATTCCATTTCCACAGGCTTCTTCAACCCCAACGTCGACCCGGTCGGCCGAGCCACCGTCGCCAACTACGGCCTGATGGACCAATTAGCGGCCCTCCACTGGGTCCAAGAGAACATCGTCCGCTTTAGCGGTGACCCGGGTCAGGTCACGGTCATGGGTCACGGCACCGGAGCTGCGTGCCTTAACTTTCTCGTGGTATCCCCGGCTGCTACAGGTCAGTCAGTAAGTACTGTCTTTCGTGACGGCAGGTATGGTAGACGGGGGAGGCTGAAAAGCTATGTTCAGTTTTTGGTGGGGCTTGGCTTTCAGTGTGTGTGGGTTTGCTCAATAATAATAATAATAATAATAATAATATAATAATAATAATAATAATAATAATAATAATAATAATAATAATAATAATAATAATAATAATAATAATAATAATGATAAATTTATCACAACATCATATCCACAACAGTCACTAAAATGGTGAAAAATCCACAATTATGTAAATTAAATATACATTTACGAAACATTCTTTGTTTTTCAACTACTACTACTATTACTACCACTAATAACAACAGAAAAATAATAATAATAATAATGACAAATTTATCAAACATCAAATTCACACCCGTCACTAAATTAAAAATCTACAATTAATGTAATGTACGTAAATATGTATTTATAAATTTTTGTTTTGTTTTTTAACTACTACTACTACTACAATAACAACAACAACAATAACAACAACAACAACAACAACTACTACTAAACACTACTACTACTACTAATAATAATAATAATAATAGTATTTTCACACTGGTAAGATGACGTTGATCACTGATACAACATGAAAGACGAAATTTATTACGAATAAAACAAGTCTTCACCGTTGCCATTACTGTTACCCTCATTAACATCTAAAAGTCATTGCCACCTAAACTAAACAGCTCATGACCAGCTTTATGACAATAGTTTAAAAAGATGATGCATTAGGAGTAAAATGAATTAAAGAGTTCAATTAATCCGTTGTAGATTGTGTATGCCGAATTAGAAGATCATCCACTTGAAGCACCAAAACCTGGGGAAATTTGTGTTGAAAAATCAGCACATAAATCCTCTGGAGAGAGAGAGAGAGAGAGAGAGAGAGAGAGAGAGAGAGAGAGAGAGAGAGAGAGAGAGAGAGAGACAGGAAATTACGTCGAA
>NC_087206.1:5851495-5858995 GCF_015104395.2 Macrobrachium nipponense | reverse complement strand
ATTAGTATATATATATATATATATATATATAATATATATATATATATATATATATAATGTGTGTGGGTATGTACGTGTGTGTGTGTGTGTGTGTGTGTGTGAAGAGAGAGAGAGAGAGACGAGAGAGAGAGAGGAGAGAGAGTTTGTTCGCGTACATGTATGTGTGCGTGGCAGGGTATGTATAAAGTTACAGCATGTGTGCGTGTGCATGCTTATCAATGAATGAGAATCTATGTACGTGAATAATCGAAGTCTGACGTCTGTGATATTTCGCTTAATCAATAACGAATGACTTTTTTTCACTTCTTAACAGCAGACTTTTTCTTCAGACGAATTCTTCGTTATGGAATAAACAGCATCTTATTGTAAAGAAATCAACGTCACCCAGACTTATGAAACATACAGTATATTATATTACATTTGCCCAGAAAGACAAATACTGAAAATAATTGCTGTTCGTATCCATTGTCTTGTTTCCTATGAATAAAATTACGTATCTATTCTTAGCCAGTTCTCAAGAGTCTACCTCTGTATTTCATGGAATATATATGATGAGGCAAACACTTTCTTAGAAGGGCAGATTTTTGTTTTTCGTTCATGTTTGAAAGCTTCTAATTAATTGGTTTCATTAGTTTCCGTTCGATAATATTTCAAGACTGCTAATTATTTGCTGTTGTTATTTTTGTCCGGTGTGTTTTTTCTAGTCTGGATATTTGATTACATTGTTTGCTTTTAAGGATCTTTGTGAATTTGATGCAGTACTTATTTCCTTTTGACGCTTTTCCATTGTTAGTCCATAATTCAAAATATCATTGGAAATATTAAATAAAAATCCATTTATTATCATATGATTTTTATATGTGTGCTTGCGTGTGTGTGTGTGTGTGTGTGTGTGTGTGTGTGTGTACATTTGTATGTGTCTATATCTGTGGATCTATGCGTATACGCAGGTATGTATTTATGCATAAGTATGAGTAGGCTTTAAAAAAAAGCAACATGAGTTTAAATTTACCTTGCACGCTTAAAAAAGAGTCAATGTAACTGTTTTCATAACGTTGGTAACAGTATGATTTTTCAACCGTTTGCAACCCTGGTATCAGTATCATCTCACGAACGTTTGCAACCCTGTTATCAGGCTCATCTCACCAACGTTTGTAACCCTGTTATCACGATTATCTGTTAAACGTTTGCAATATTGTATCTGCCTTATTTCTCCAACGTCTGTAACCGCGATAGAAATATTATTATCTCTAAAACGTTGTAACCTCTACATCAGTAGCCTGTTATCTTTTAAACGTAATTCATAGAACTCTTGAAAGAGAGAAGGGGAAAAAATCGCTTGACTGAAGATCGATAATTATTATTAGTATTATCATTTCCCCAAATTTTGTTAAGGAGAATATCCGTCATAACTAATTCGGCAACCGCCAAAGCTGGAGTAAATTACATATTCCATTTGCCCGTTCCATGAAAAGTTTCGCGGAAAAGATATATTGGCTTTGAAGTGGGCCCTAGAGAGAGAGAGAGAGAGAGAGAGAGAGAGAGAGTCTGTGATTGGAAAGCGAATGGTTGTAATATTAACAGCCAGTGATATTTAAGTAATTTAATAGGGAATCCATCATTGGCAGAATGCAGCAAGTGAATTTCCAATTTGCGTGCGTGCAAGAATTGGCAAAATTCAATTCTAATTTTTCATCAGCGGCGAAATGAAACGGGGGAAGGAAATTGTATTTGATATTCTGACCTTTCTCGCCGCGGATGTTCTTGTGATGGAGGTAGTTCTTCAGTCAGGCAAGAACAGAAATAACCGTTATGAATTCAACTTCACACAAATAATCCTGAGTTCTTTCGTGTTTGTTTGCTTTTGTACTTTGGATACTAAAGGGAGATATTTCATTATAACGTGAAAATCCTCAACAACGCCGGCAGGTTACCCGTCCCATCGGCATCTGCGTTTTGAAATCCGATTAATTAGAATGAATTCGAACTGATTAACGCAATTAAATCTAATTGGAGAAATGCGTCCTTTTTACCTTTATTCCCAGAAATGGAATCCTTTTGTATTCGGTCAGATATGACGGCAATTTCATGGGATTTTCCGCGCTCTCTTTATCAAGGCGTTTCATTATAACTAATGAGATCATAACATCCTTTTGAGAACACCAATGCGCGGTTCCCAGCTAAAAGGGATTTTTTTTCGCGATTCATTTGTGAATTTAAAATTTTTTTTATTCAGCATGAAGTCCGGTACCTTTTGGAATTAATATTTGTCCTCTTCCGGAATTTATGACTTAAGACGAAACTCCTCGTGACCTTTGACCTTCATCTCTTTCAGGAAGCCGGCGTCGCATCCGAGACCACTACCGGGCAGGGCGCGTGGCCTTTTGGTCCTGGTTGGTCCCTGGTCTGGAGAGAGTTGGGTCTCGCTACGGGTCCGAATCCACGTTCCCGAGATTGCCCAATCTCTCCCAATCCGACACCTACTCCGGTCCCACCCGACCCACCAATTTGTCGAGCAATTTGCTTCCCCCTCCTACCCTTCCACCCCCAGCCCTCCCTAGCAATGCGTCCTCCTCCCACCCGACGGATTTGGAGAAGCTAGACCACGGCCAAGAGGCCGTCCTCTCCTCGGACTCCCAGGACGCGGGGCAGCTCCGGAAGGACTTCCCCTACCGAACAGCCCTCAGTGTCACTGTGGCCATCGGGTGCTCCCTACTCATCCTCAACCTGCTGGTCTTCGCGGCTGTCTATTACCGCTACGACGCCAGTCGGCAGGGCTTCCTGAAGGGGAGCCATGACACCAACAGCGACAGCGGGAATGACGTTCAGCTGCACGCGACGGCGGCGGCCGACTCCTGCAAGACGGTGTACACGCAGGCCCATTACGGGACCCTGCGCTCCTCGGCCACACTTCGAAGCAGCCTGGCCACCTTCATCGAGGGGGACCCCCAGATCGAGTGCCCCCCCGACTACAACAGCAGCTGCCAAAGCGGCGATGAGGACGTCTCTCAGGAATCGGGGAACAGGAAAAAGGCCCACATCGAGGTCATCGGCAGGACGGTCCTCCAGCCCCAGAACGGGAATTCGGTGAGCCGGGCGGCGACGCTGGTCTTGAAGCAACCTGTTGCTTCGTATACGTCTCCCATCGACGGGGAACTCGTGTCCGCGAACTACTCTGATAATACCTCTGACATGCAGGTCTAAGGGGGTCTGAGACTGTCACTACCAATGGCCCGCTTATTCCTTCCTTCCTTCTACACAGAACTTGTTTTCGCGCGCGCCAGTGCGCGTGTGTGGCCCTGGGAAACGGAATGAAAATGTTTCCCAAACTGTCCTTTTAAATGTGTATACTGTGAAACAGAACTGAGCGCAGCTCTGAAGTACAGAGTGATAGATTTCAGTCTTCATCATACCATAAGAGACAACGTTTTGACTCAAGTGTCAGATGATCTGTTGTGATGATGAAGTGGTCGTCGTCTTCGTATTTGCTGATAATGGTTCTTTAGTCAAAGCTTAGACGGAAAAGTCACTTGTGGTTTTTAATGTTTTCAAACAGTTTACCTCCCTCCGATACGGCCAAGGAAAAAGGACAATTAAGGCTGAATAATAGGGCTGGATGGCTTAATGCCTACGCATATATGCGTGTCATTCATCCCTGTATATAACGAAATGGTGAAGTATCTACGAAATACATACATACATACATACATACATACATATATATGAGTTTACTAATCTATTACATATTCATACAATAAAAATTCAGATTATAACTGCATAGATTAAGAGATTTCGGCGAACAAAAATTCTTCCATGTCCAAAGGGAAACACAAAGGAAAAAAATTCCGAAGCGCTAGCGATTATTCCACCGGCGTGGTTAAATGAGCTTTGCGAACGAAATAGAGGTTCATCTCACCAAAGAAGGATTATCCTCATTGAAATATCAAAGGGGTATTTTCTTTTAAAATGTTTTGCTTTCCAGGCCACAAACAGGTATACAGCCGGATGAATGGAGTACACTCACGCACAGGGTCTCTCACCGGAAAAAATAGTGAATGATAATAGATGTTCTCGTATCATGAAAATGCTGAATGATAATGCACAGGTCCTTTTCACCGTGGAAAAGAGTGAATGGTATTATGATCATTACTCTCGCAAAGGGGGCAGCGTGAATAACGTAAATGGACGGGCCATATTTACCTTGCTGAAACTCTCAATTTCATTTTATTAAAATCTTTTATGGACAATTGATTTGAATTTCCTTCAGTGATCAGTCATAAACGAACTGAGATTATTTTTTTTATCGTATCACGTTCTGTTGCAAACGTACATATACCGAATCTGAAATGCTTAGACAACAGTTTATTGAATATTTGAATTTGATATTGTTTGAGGCAACATAGACCTGTTCATAGTCATCCCAGTGCATTTGCAAAAATTTTGGGAATATTTCTGCTCCAATTTTGTATTTTTTTAAGGCTATTGATTTTATTACTTTTTTTCGTTCTTTTTAGTACGAGCTCTTCAGTCAAAGTTTTACTCTTCTCGTATTGAAGCCAAATTGCTGTTTCTGAAAGTGAATAGAGGCAAATATCTGTTATTTGTTTGTGTCCTTTGTATACAATTTTATTAATGCTTCTATTAGAATATAGAGGCTATAGATTCATTCCTCCAGACGCGGTCTTAAGTAATTATGTTCAGCCATTCCCATACAACTGTACCTTTTTCTTATTGTTTTCAATTTTTTTTTCTTTTTTATTGTCATAACTCGACTACTGAAGAATTCTGTGAACTTAGACACGGAGTAACTTCACCCACTTAAACACCTAACAAAATCCCACCTTGTAATTACAACTGCGCTTAGTCTTAGAAAATTTCACCTTGTTACTTCCATCGTAAAAGACCTCAGACCTCCTGGAAAACACGCGTGTAATTTCTATTACTCAAAGACCTCCAGGTAACTGCTACCCCCTAAAATCGCCAAACCTGATAAGATCCATAACCCAAACACTAAAAAAACAGACACCTTGCAACTTCCATCGAAGAAGACCTTCAACAAACTAAACCATGTAACATTCATCACTCAAAAATCTAAAAAAAAAACAACAAAAAACCTAACTTCCACCTCCAAAGACTACCTAATAAGCACACCTTGTAACATCCACTACTCAAAGGCCCTTATAAAACCACACTTTATAACTTCTACCCCTAAAGTCCTTTAAAATATCAACACCTTATAACTTCCACATCCAAAAGACCTCCAAAATTCCAACACCTAACTCCTTCCACCTCCAAAAAACCACACCTTATAATTTCCATGCCCAAAAGACCTCCAAAAGCCACACGTTATGACATAAACCCGAAAACACCTAAAAGCCACACCTTATAACTTCCACCTCCAAGAGACCTAAAAAAAAAACAATAAAAAAAAAAAACACACACACCTTATAACTTCGACTCCAAAAAACATAAGACCCAATAACTTCCACCCCAAAAAGACCTCCAGAAAGCATAAGACCCAATATCTTCCACCCCAAAAAGACATCCAAAAAACATAAGACCTAATAACTTCTACCCCAAAAGACCTCCAAAAAACATAAGACCCAAAAGCTTCCACCCCAAAAAGACCACCAAAAAAACTCACGACCCAATAACTTCCACTCCCAAAAGACCTCCAAAAAGCATAAGACCCAATAACTTCCACCCCAAAAAGACCTCAAAAAGCATAAGACCCAATAACTTCCACTCCCAAAAGACCTCCAAAAAACATAAGACCCAATATCTTCCACTCCTAAAAGAACTACAAAACACACCTTGTAACTTCTACCACTCAGCGACCTCCAAAAAACCAAACCTTGTAACTTCCACCCCCAAAAGACCTAAGAAAAAAAAAAAACACACACACCTTATAACTTCTACCCTCAAAAGACCTGCAAGAAACCACGCTTGATGACTTCCACCCCTCCAAGACATTTGCGCATAATAACTTCGTGCCTTTAAGCTGTTAAGCTCAATCAACACAATGCACACACTTTCATGATTACGGATTTTATAACGTAACAACAGCTTTAGCATTTCCATTAAACACGGGATCGCTCTATCCATTCCCTCTTCCAGGTAATGAAGACTTTTATGTACGATTTTATGAAGCAGCTTCGGTCTGGAAGCTTCCAATTTATTTTTTTTTCAAGACGAATTTCATGGAAGTGACATTTCACTGTCATATATGCAGTTTGTACCATTTCCTGGATATCTCCCTGTTCAGTCATTTTTAATTTGATTGTCGAAATGTGATGTCAAAGCATTCGGTTTTATTTTTGTTTTGCTTTACAATCTCATTACAGCTGAAGTTTTTTTTTTCTTGATTCATCCGAATAGGAAATAGGAATGGATGTCTTGTTATGTTTAGCTTCGAACTCATATGCACCTCTAAATTGATGTCTGTCTGATAAAAGCAAATATAAAAAGAGGCCAAGAGATCGAAATAAGGAAGCTGGTAGATTGCCAAGTAACATTTAGTATACATTGAGCTTCACTACTTTTTGTTAGACAAAACTCTTGTTTTTATAGACACTGCATCGAACAATGCTTGCATCTTATAATTTCTGTGTATTCATGATGAATTTTCTCTTGAGCACCTAAGTTTCGTACCCAGATTTTAGTAGAAGTTCCCAAACGAAAACTACTTCTTGTTACCCATAAATCAAATCTTTTTCCTCTTTTTAGTTATTAGAAGTCTCCGAAAAGTTTTTATAATAAATAGAGATTATGCATCTTTCAGTAATGATTAAAATCCTCATCTACAAGAGGCAAATACATTCCTCCATCCTCGACTTGCATCGTAGTAAAGACAGTCGAGGTAATAGACATTATTTTGGATTATAGGATTTGTCATGAGTCAGCGTCTTTGCCTCAAGGTTTAATCCACAATTGTTACCCTAAACCTCATACTTTCCCTTCCTATAATCTTTGACTTTTTCGAAATCCTCTGATCAGATTATTCATCATTTCTTCCATGCGTGAAATCATCTCGTGGAAAATCTCATCGACGAATCCTGGTATATATTTTTTTCCATTTTCTGTCTCAGTTCTAACGTTACGTTGTGTCACTGCACAAAAATGAATAAATAGTGAAATAAATAGATGGGAAATTAAAGAATAAATAAATCGATAAAAATAAATAGATAAAAATAGATAAATGATTAAGAAATGAATAAATAATAAAGAGGTGAATAAATAAATAAAATACATAATAAAATTGAATAAACTAATTAAATATTTAATAAATAAATGATGAGGAAATGAATAAATAATAATACAGAGGTGAATGAATAAATAAAATACATAATACAAAATGAATAAACTAATTAATCATTTAATGAATAAATGGACAAATGAAGGGATAATTAGAGCAAGCAATCGATCAATCAATGCAGCCAACGATTACTTTCGACTTGAAGCACAAGCTACTTGAGCACATAAGAATAGAGATTATTTATT
>NC_087206.1:5841495-5846495 GCF_015104395.2 Macrobrachium nipponense | reverse complement strand
TATATATTATATATATATATATATTATATATATATATATATATATATATATATGTATGTATCTTATATGCATATATATATATACATATATTTATTTATTTGCTTATTTATTTTATATATTTATATAAATGTGCGTATATATATATATATATGTATATATATATATATATACATATATTATATATATATATATATATATATATATATATATATATATAGATAGATATATATAGGTATATGTATATGTATATGTACAATATGTACAAGCACATACAATACTAAGAGAACACACATGATTTTGACAACCGATATCTTGTTTTTCCTTCCACCATTTCTTCCCCTTTATCACGGCTTTTTTGCCTCCCCTTGGACTACCACTGGTAAGCTTTGAGATGATTCATAACTGCAAATAAATCTCTTCTCTGCCTTTGCTTACACTCTATCTCTGAGTCTCGTCTGCATCACCAGCCCCTTCGCCCCTTCCCTGGGATATTTCAAAGTCTCCTACTTCGTTTGAGTCAGCAACCTTTGGAAAGACTGCTCTCTCTCTCTCTCTCTCTCTCTCTCTCTCTCTCTCTCTCTCTCTCTCTCTCTCTCTCTCTCTGTACACAAGCGGGGCGGCCATATTTGTAGGTTCACATGAAGAATTACATGAACAAACTCTACTGTTTACCAACACTTAACTGTATGAGAGAGAGAGAGGAGAGAGAGAGAGAGAGAGAGAGAGAGAGAGAGAGAGAGAGAGAGAGCTGTCTATTGCAGGTATAGTTTTTAAAAATATAAATGAACGTGCTGTCACTTATCAATTCCTTTTGCCGTCTGATATTTGAAAATGAAACTCCTAAATCTATGTACCTTTGAATATTCTAGTGACTGTTTCTAGTTGAGGTATCCCTGTGGAACTTTGGTTTAGACGAAAAAGATTAATAATTTCCTCGGATAAAATGGTCTACTAATCGAAATCTTGTATCGAATAAAAAAGATAAAAAAAAGAAAGGCCGGATGAAAGGCCTTGCTACAAAGAAATTTAGATTGACACTTGCCCTCGAAAGATCAGTCCTTTTAACCATATGGGGAACCGAGTCTTTCAAGGGCAGACTCTTCCAAACCAAATGAATTTCATTGATGTTTCTATTTGTATTTGTCCATTTAGATAAGCGAAGCCATCTTTAAAGAGAATTATACTATTAATATCAATTACACATCTTGTAGAGATAAGGTAAAAGTTGGATGATTGATTTGATTCAGTGGGGAATTTGTTTTTACACATTTCCAGACTACGATGGCCATACTTTTCAGCGAAGTCAGGCAATTTATAAATCAAAATTTACCACTCAATAAATGTGACTTGTAATATAGTTATTGTATCGTCAATTAATCATATTGTCTTCGATACATTTCTCAATGAAGACTATGGAGAACAAACAAGTTCCCTGAAGATGAGGATTAAAATGAATCCTTCCATTGTGTATAAAAAATGATATGCTGTTACAAATACACTTTATGTCAAGTTTATCTATAACATATAGAGATTTAAAATCAAGTAAAAGGTCGAATTCTATCCTGACCCTTTTAAATCTTATGGTCAGGTTAAGATAAACTATTATTGAAATACAAATTTGAACTAGAGATCTGTGTTGATGGAAACTGTTAACATTCTCTCTCTCTCTCTCTCTCTCTCTCTCTCTCTCTCTCTCTCTCTCTCTCTCTCTCTCTCTCTCTCTCTTTTCAGACGTGACACTCGATATTCTGTTTATTCGAAAACCTTCTTAACATCAAAGCCACATCTATTTCATCTGGTTTGGCCCCAAGGGAAGCTCAGACTACCAACAATGAATGAGCTCTTGGGTTAATGTATTCCTAGAATCCCTAATGGTCTTATTCATCTTCTCAAAAGTCTTTGTTGGTTGGTAGAGTCAAGAGGTCCACATCAGACTCATATCTCCTCCGTCAGACATCTATCTCCTTCAAAACCTTACCACACTTACCTCAGGACTAGAGGCAATGCTGACATACGGCCAGGTTACTTCAGACAATAAACAAAACAGTCTTTATTAACCTGAATCACGTTAGTTCAGTTATCATCACAATTTTATATTTATCCAAATAATTATTAATTATCCCCAAATTTTGAGGGCCATGAAAGGATGGGAAACTTCAAAAAGCAAAGAATCTTCTTTTTCAAGAGCTAAGACCCCATCTCAGCTCGACTTTGAAGATTAAACTATATTGTATATTGACTTTTTTTTTGGCTCCAAAACTTTCTCTAAGTAACCTTTGGCGATCAAAAGAGATTCCTTTGAGAGTTTCTTAATTTAGAATTTTACTGATTTCTTTTGTCACAAGAAATTTGGATTTAATATCTTGAAAGTTTGCTTCATTTTGTCTAATTTTTTTTTTTTTTTTTTTCATGCAACATTTATAAGTTATAGGGCGAGAAGATATTTGATGACTATAGAGAGAACGTTGATACTTTATAACAAATTATGTTATAATTATTATCTAGATAATGAATTAATATTATTATTATCATTTCACAATAGATGAAACCTAATCACATGGAACAAGCCTACTAAAGGGCCACTGACTTGAAATTAAGTTTCCAAAGATTGTTGGTTTCAACCTCCCACCGCAGACCCCGCACTGCAGCAATAACTGATCACGATACAAAACCAGTGATTTTTCATCCCCGTGGGGAAAAGGCGAACCCGTTTCATCTGAATGCTTTCACGACACTAACCACTATACATAATGCCAAGGAAGCCATAGGAATGCCCTAGAATTTACACTATCTAATTTTCTGATAACTTTGGAACAAACCGTTCTGGTTTCATTATTATGATTATCAATGTTATTTTTATTCTAACAAATACTGAAAAAAATTATTTCATGTAGATTTTCGTTTTGTTTTGTTCCATAACTTTACCAAGCCGAAGAGAATTTAGGTAATTAAACTGATAAAATACTTAAACGAAATACTTTATATGAGAAAAAAAGTATACAAAAGTCACAATTATTTCTAAGAAAAACATGTCAGGACAATTATATCTGAGAGCCTCTTCTCTCAGGAACTGCGTAATGTCTGAGTGCGCCGTTATGAGCTTCCTGCTTATTTTGGGAAATGGGGGTGGGGGGGGGGGGGGGCCGGAGGTGCTGGCTAGAGGGATGGAGAGGGGAGAGGTGATAGAGGGAAGGGGTGCAGACATGGGGCGAAATCTAAAGGAGAGGTTTTTCTTCGTACTTGCATATATAATATATATATAATATATATATATATATATATATATCTATATATATATATATATATATATAATATATATTTCCATACACACGCATTTGTGTGTGTGTGTGTGTGTGTGTGTGTGTGCTCACACAGTAAAACATATACACACAGACATGCATATATATACATATATATATATGTGTGTGTGTATATATATACTATATATATATGTTTATATATATACATATATATGTATATATATATATATATATATATATATATATATATATATATATATATATATGTAGAGAGAGAGAGAGAGAGAGAGAGAGATAGCGTCCCTTTAATATGAAGATATAATAAGTTAGTGTCTGAAGATATGTTATAAAACGGCAACAAACCTCATATTAGATATTAGTACGTTTTTATTGCGTCGTCACGTCAAGGACGGCTTGTGCATACTTTTGCTTTCATATGAAGTAAGTATTTTTGTTTTTTATAATATTTGATACTTTTATTATTCAAGTGTTTTTTGTCATTACCTTTTGCAGTGAAGGTCGTTTTCTTTCTGATCTGCTATCGAGGAACTCTATTCAAGTGTGACTTTTATATATATGAAAAAAGAGTTTTTAATTGATTTTTTTCAGTTATCCGAAATCATCTTTGATTTGAAGTGAAATATGACGCAATGAAGAGTAATAGTCATAAGGAAAAACGATAATACACGCAATGTCGTATAAACAAGAAACGTAATTATATAAACATCATATGCAGTCTTACAGTATCCATACAAAGTTGCATGCAATGCCCCTCATACCAACATCTTGCAGTAATTTCAACTTAAAACACTACACGCAATGTCGTATAAACAAGAAACGTAATTATATAAACATTATATGCAGTCTTACAGTATCCATACAAAGTTGCATGCAATGCCCCTCATACCCACATCTTGCAGTAATTTCAACTTAAAACACGACGCCTCCACGCGAGCAAAACTAATTAGAGAAGCTATATAAATCTATGAAGCGACAGCAAAACAAAATGTATGAGGCGAGCTTCTAAGGCGTACTGGTACGAGGGAGTTTTTGGTTACCCAGGGAAAAAATGTCCATTAAGACGTGATACCATGCAACCGAAAAAGCTCTCAGCGATAAGTATACTCATATTTTTTCCTGTAAAAAAAGGTTTTTGGAGGAGAATATGAATTATGTAAAGAGAAGTGTTTAAAGTCATTGCTGACTAGTCAAGAATTTCTTTTTTAGGTGGGGATAATGAATCATGACATTGATAATTCGCATAGAAAGCGAGGAAGGGAATTAAAACTGAACCCCCCCTCCCTAATGAAAGCAGGAATTAAAATTGCACGCCCAAAGAATGCGGGAATTAAAACTGCCACCCTAAGAATTTGGGAAATAAAATTTCACACCCAAAGAAAGCGGGAATTAAAACGGCACACCCAAAGAAAGCAGGAATTAAAACTACACCCCCCAAAAAAAGCAGGAATTAAAACTGCACACCCAAAAAAAAGCAGGAATTAAAACTACACACCCAAAAAACGGCAGGAATTAAAACGGCACACCCAAAAAAAAGCAGGAATTAAAACTACACACCCAAAAAAAGGCAGGAATTAAAACTGCTTACCTAAAGAAAGCAGGAATTAGAACTGCACGCCCAAAGAAAGCAGAAATTGAAACTGCACACCCAAAGAAAGTAGGAATTAAAACTGCACGCCCAAAAAAGCAGGAATTAAAACTGCACAGCCCCCAAAAAAGGGA
>NC_087206.1:5826495-5836495 GCF_015104395.2 Macrobrachium nipponense | reverse complement strand
GACAGAAGACGAGGGAAGGGTAGAGAGAGAGAGAGAGAGAGGAGAGAGAGAGAGAGAGAGAGAGATGGGCCAGACTGAAATGTGAAATGGTATAGTTTTATATTTTTGTTTCTTGCGAAGGATAGAAAAAGATGAACTTTTGGTTCCTCTGGATAGAAGGATATTGAATAAAAGAGAGAGAGAGAGAGAGAGAGAGAGAGAGAGAGAGAGCCAGACTGAAAGTGAAATAGTTATATTTCTTTAGGAAGAACGATAGAAAATAGAGAGAGAGAGAGAGAGAGAGAGAGAGAGAGAGAGAGAGAGAGAGAGGTGGACAGGAGGCCGGAATGAAAAGTATTATTTTAACTGTTTTGGGAAGAAGAATAGTGAATAACAGGGAACAAGAAATAAAGGAGAAAGAGACAGTAAGAACAGGTTTCCCATGGGGAAATTCTTTATAACATTCTTACAGAGACCCAGAGTCAACGAATGTAGACTCTTTATGCACTTGCCCCGTAAAAAGAGTTCGTCTTTCGTCTTACTGTATGTAAGTAAAGCTACTTATCCTATATTTTATTTTTCAGATATATAAAACTTAATAGAGATGAAAAGGAAAGAAAAAGATGGCGGGCTGAAATCTTAGCATTAACTGTAGATCTGTCTCAGACTTGAAGTGTTCATACAGTAATAAGTGAAAGAGAGAGAGAGAGAGAGAGAGAGAGAGAGAGAGAGAGAGAGAGAGAGAGGGTGGTCTTGAACCCTTGGCCTTTGGAAATGACCAGCTATTTCTCATCCATTAGACAGAGAGCTTCCATTTACTTCCGTCCCTAAACACATCTTACACACATCCTCATGCTTTATATATATATATATATATATATACATATATATATATATATATATATATATATATATATATATATATATATATATATATATATATATATATATGACTGGTAAAAATGTTCTGTAACAACAGAATTCCATCTAATAAAAGGAGCCCATAAAAAACACCAAAATGTAGAGAGAAAAGTACTATATTTCAGAGACTGCTGTCCTCTCTTCTTCAGGCATATTGAAATGAGAAAAGTTTACAGAAAAGGTGGTATTTATACACAAGAGATCCGTCCACAAGTAAGCCATTTAGGTCACCCCCGCTGATAATCTTCCTTTAATCTTCTTAAGCGTTGGTTGAATGAAAACTTGGTCGACGACATCTGAAACCCACGCGCCTTTTGAGATGTTCATTACCTGCTTCTCTTTTATTAAGGCCGATTCCATCATTTGACTCTTGTACCGGCAGTTGTTGCTATAAATTACACGTGACAAATTCCAGTTTATTCTATGGTTATGTTCATTTATATGGTTGAAAATAGCCGAGTTCTGTTGTCCATACCTAACTGACCGTTTGTGTTGTATTAATCTCTGGGGAAGTGATTTACCTGTAAATCTGATGCAAGATTGGTCACAGTCTTGGCAAGGGCTCTCATAGACCCCAGAGTCCTTGGGAGATGTCTTTTGTTGGACGTTAATCAGGGATTTGGCTAAGGTGTTTGGGTAGGTAAATGCAAAAGGGTTGGATTTCCCAAGGGTGTGGGTTATTCTCTTAATCGTCTCCAGGTGAGGAAATTTTTATTTTATTGTTTGGGTGTGTCTCTAGTCTTGTAGGGGGTCGGTAGAAATTACGTTTGCTTTTTGAATTGCTTTCTCAATCATATGGTCAGGATACTTTAAAGACGAAAGTTGTTTGCGAATTAGTTCAAATTCTTTTTCCAGGAAATCTGGGGAACAAATTCGTAAGTCTCTTAAGAATAGGTTGCTAGCTACACCTATCTTGATAGTAATGTCGTGATAGCTAAAGTAGTGAATATATGAAAGTGAGAACGTTGGTTTTCTGTATATGGTAAATTTGTATTCTGTTGTGTCTCTGATTATTAAAACATCAAGAAAAGGAATTTTGTAATCTGTTTCCCATTCAACTTTAAATTTGATGCTGGGCACTAATGCGTTTAATTTTGAGAGGAATTCATTAAAATTACCCCACCTATTATCCGAAAATGTTAGAATATCTTCCAAATATCTCGTCCACAGCATTGTTTTTGGGTTTATTGCATTTATTACTGTAGTTTCAAAGTATTCCATGTACAGATGGCTAAAACAGGACTTAAAGGACTACCCATACTACACCCCGAATGTTTGCTTGTAGAATGATTCCCCGAATGAAAATACGTTATTAGATGCACATAATTCAACTAACTTTATTATTTTGTCAAGCGCCAATGGGAAATGATCTGAATAGGGGGATAATTTTTCCCTTAAAAACTGAAGAACGTCCTGTACTGGTACTTTTGTGAATAGGGAGTCTACGTCAAGGCTTAAAAGTTTTATGTTGTGAAGTGGTATATGTGCTTCTCTGAATTTGTGACAAAAATCTTCCGAATGTTTAATGTGACTGGGAGAAAAAGTGCCTAAAAAAGGAGACGGAGGCCAGCTAACCATTTAGAAATTTTGTAATTGAAAGCTCCGGCTCATGAAACGATGGGTCTGAATGGAAGATTGTCTTTGAGAGTTTTGGGAAGGCCATAAAGTAGGGTAATTTAGGATTAAATTACCTTAAATTTCTCTACTAGTTCAATACTCTTTGTCTTGGCCAATTAATCTTACTTTCCGAAAAAAATTCTGTGGGAACGTTTTGGAGGGGATTTTTCGTCAGTTTTTCGTAGGTTTGTGTCGCTAAGGAGCTGGTTGATTTTTGACGAGGTAGAAGTCTTTGTCCATTATTACGATTTTGCCGTCTTTGTCGGATCTACTTATTATAACATCTAACTTTTTTAGCGAGTGGCATGGCTATCATGAATCAACGGGAACAGGATATTTCTTATGAAGGTCAGTTAAGGCATTTAGTAACACTCCTTTTAAACATATCTCTTCACGGCTGTAGTTTTGTCAGATATGAATTTGTCAAAAGCCACTATGAAGTCTAGGTTGTTTTTGCGGTCTGGCATAAGGGCAAAGGATAAGCCTAAATTTACAACTAAATGTGATTACAGTAAGGGGGGTGTTTGATAAGTTAAAACTTTGTCTTGTTGTTCAAGATTATTCCATGCGCTATTGTCTATTAGGTTATTTAACTTGCGTAAAAGTCTGTTGGAATGAGTCACGCTATTATAGGCAGCAATGTCGGAACAGAATGAAATCAGATACCTGTATATTCGCAAACAACTTTCGTCTTTTGAAGTATCTGACCATATAATGAGAAAGCCCCCAATCAAAAAGCAAAACGTAATTTTCTACCGACCCCTAAAGACAAGACAAGAGACACACCCAACAATAAAATAAAAATTCCTCACCTGGAGACGATTAAGAGAATAACCCACACCCTGGGAAATCCAACCCTTTTGCATTTACCTACCCAAAACACCTTAGCCCAAATCCCTGATTAACGTCCAACAAAAGACATCTCCCAAGGACTCTGGGTCTATGAGATCCCTTGCCAAGACTGTGACCAATTCTACATCAGATTTACAGGTAAATCACTTCCTCAGAGATTAATACAACAAACAAAGTTCAGTTAGGTATGGACAACAGAACTCGGCTATTTTCAACCATATAAATGAACATAACCATAGAATAAACTGTAATTTGTCACGTGTAATTTATAGCAACAACTGCCGGTACAAGAGTCAAATGATGGAATCGGCCTTAATAAAAGAGAAGCAGGTAATAACATCTCAAAAGGCGCGTGGGTTTCAGATGTCATCGACCAAGTTTTCATTCAACCAACGCTTAAGAAGATTAAAGGAAGATTATCAGCGGGGTTGACCTAAATTGGCTGTACTTGTGGACGGATCTCTTGGTATAAATACCCACCTTCCTTTTCTGTAAACTTTTCTCATTCATATACCTGAAGAGAGAGACAGCAGTCTCTGAAATATAGCACTTTTCTCTCTAAATTTTGGTGTTTTTATGGGCTCCTTTTATTAGATATATATATATATATATATATATATATATATATATATATATATATATATATATAAATATATCTATCTATCTATATATATATATATATATATATATATATATATATATATATATATATATATTATATATATATATATATATGTGTGTGTGTGTGTGTGTGTGTATATATATGCATACATATATATATATATATATATATACTATCATATAATATATATATCTATATATATATATATATATATATATATATATATATATATATATTATATATATATATATATATATATATATATATATCTATATATATATAATATATATATATATATAATATATATATATATATCATATATATGTATATATATATATCTATATATATATACATATATATATATATATATATATATATATATATGTAAGTGATTTGAGGTTTGAGTTTGATTATGTAACAGGCTTGTTTGACTCTTTAGTCGTTGTCCAGTCCTCCTGTGATTTCGCTTTTATTGGAGCGAGGTGACTTTTGCCGCTCGCTCTTTTTTTGAAACAGTTCGGGTTAGCACAGCAGCGAGTCAGGTTGCGGCAGCTTTAGCAGCATGGAGCATTTACTTGAGTAGCAGGTATTGGTTACCTGTTGGCCTTGACAGTTGGAAGGATGGGTGATGGCATAACTCTGGTCATCGGTGGACTTTTCCAGTGTTGCTGTTTCAACGTTTCTCCCGTGATTCATCTGTGTTGGTGGCTGAGTTCCAGTTGACAGTTGATGGCTGTTGTTACGATGTCTTCACGGAGTTCGTCTGATTCAGTTCATCCTTTTTGACAGCAGGGACTTTTACGTTATCTCTACGGAAATTTTATTGTCTGTGCTCCCCAGAGTAATTTGCATAATTTTATTTATGTTGCTGCTGTATTATGCTTATTTTATTTTATGCTCCCTGTTCATGTTTGTTAATTTATTCATGCTGCTTGTTTATTATATGATATGCCTATCTTTTCTATAATGTAGTGGTCTGAGCATTATGGCTCTGTAATGGTGTTGAGCATTATGGCTCTGTAAATGGTGTTGAGCATTATGGCTCTGTAATAATGGTGTTGAGCAGTATGGCTCTGTAATAATGGTGTTGAGCAGTATGGCTCTGTAATAATGGTGTTGAGCAGTATGGCTCTGTAATAATGGTGTTGAGCAGTATGGCTCTGTAATAATGGTGTTGAGCAGTGTATAGCCCTGTAACTGTATTTTGAGATGCTTTTTACATTATTTTGATTATGATTGTAATTTGTGTGGGTTTTGAAGGCTTATTATTGATTTTGACTGCTGCTGTTTTCAAACTTTTGTTTCATTATGTTACTGTTTATTTAATTGGTAATTTTTGCTAAGCCCGGACTCAATTGTATATATTGTAAGATACTTAAATAATAAATAGGTTTAAGGACATTCTTGATGGTTTTGTTGCACTCCTTCCTCCTTTGTTTGTCTCGACTTCGGTCAGTCATTCCAGTCCCATTTCATTTTTTTTCCTTAAGATCCTGCAGGACCGAGTGCGGTCCATTACAATATATATATATATATATATATATATATATATATATATATATATATTTATATATAGATATATATATATATATATATATATATATATATATATATATATATATATATATATATATATATATATACGGGGTATGACTATTAGATAACGAGGCTGTGATTCCCCTTAGTAAACAAAGCATTCTGAACCGGTTATACCTGCATGCGCGGTGACTTTGAACATGTCTGAACCACCTGCATGACAAGCAGCAATACTGTCTCGATGACGTTCAGTTGATTGTGAGTCGCCATTTTGACTAGTTGTGTTTTCTGCAGGGGCTAACAAAATTCTAAGTTTTAGAGAAATTTTTAGTAAAGTGGCACAAAACACCAAATGAATGTTTTCTGATGCTTAGTACAGCTTATGGGAAGGACTGCCTGTCTCTAGGGACGTGAGATTGCCCAAGACGACCTCACACTTCAAGAGCCGAAGAAAATTTATGAAAAAGATTGGCCAGATTGTTCGTAAAGATGGTTGAATCCGTGAACTTTGACAAAGACTCCCTCCACATTCACCCGATTTAGCACCGGGCGACTTTTATCTTTTTCCCAAAAGTTAAATCAGTGCTTAAAGGGACACGTTTTGGGTCAGCTGATGTTCTAAGGAAGAAGACGCGTTAAAGCAGCTGACAGGAATTGATTCCCTTCAATATTCGACCAGTGGCAAAGAAGACTGCGGCAATATATTGGGGCAAAAGAGGAGGTATAATGAAGGGTACAAGCATCGGACATGTAATACATATAGATAAAGGTGAGTTATTTACTCAAACTCAGTTATTAAATAGACGTTTCTTGTATATATATATATATATATATATATATATATATATATATATTATATATATATATATACATATATATATATATATATATATATATATATATATATATATATATATATATACATATATATTATTATTATACCGGTGTATATATATATATATATGTATATATATATATATATAGTATATATATATATATATATATATATATATATACATATATATATGTGTGGGTGTGTGTTTGAGGTTGTATAAATATATATAGATGTAGTATGTATCTGTGAGTTAGTGTGCAAGCACGTTTCTGAAACTATAACCTTCTGAGAGTGAAGACGGAAGGTTTCCATATCAAATAGGACCAGGGCGAAACGAAATTAACATTATCCATCCTGCGTGAGAGGATGAGTTTCTGCAGACTCTAATGCGTTTATCTCCAGGCAAATGACGCAAGTTTGGAAAGTGAAAATAAAAAGAGGAAATGCTCGGAGTAAAAAAGTGAGTGAAAAGTCTGTTAGGCGAAGAAATGACAGAAGCAGTTAATTACGAACGGAGGCAACTGTAAATTTATTCATTTTATTCATTATTTGTTTAATTTCGAACGGATGTAACTGTAAAATAATATATATCTAATGTTTGTAAGGGATCATAGTTTTTGTAACTTCTAAATCTCTTTCCCTTCTTTTGCTGATATTAATCAATGTTATGTCGGGTTTAATTTGAGGAAGGGTGACCACAAATGAATGGTAGATCATAGCGTGTTCATTTAACTAATGAACTCTTAATTAACAAGTTAGGTTAGACAAAACTGGGTTTAATTAGTGGATAGTTAAGGACCATAGCTCTAGCAACAACTTGCAACATGCCTAGGCAGTCTGGGGCGAGAGGTAATGTTTTATCGAGACCGGAGAGGTTGAAACAGATTGAGGCTTAGGCGGGCCACATCACGATTCGATCTGGTCGTACGATGAGAATTGAGTGGGAGGAGACTCCAAAAAAATGACTGCAAACTCACGTTACTGCCCGGTCTGAACAAAGTAGTCAGTCTTAAGTTAAATATATCTTAGTTTTAACAGACCCACCTGACGGCTGATTAACCAGTGTTCTCCCTAGGGCTTGCCCGAAGGATTAGATACTTGTACGTGGCTAGAACCAATTGGTTGCCTAGCAACGGGACCTACAGCTTATTGTGGTATCCGAACCACATTATATCGAGAAATGAATTTCTATCACCAGAAATAAATTCCTCTGGTTCAGCGTTGGCCGAGCCGAGAATCGAACTTCGGACCACCGGGTCAGTCATAAGTTGGCAGCCACACAGTTCGGACGTGGCGGAAGGAATATCTGATAATGAACCACACATGCTCAGACTGTGCCGTTGCAGCCAATATAGTAATAAAAAAAAAGGATATTGGGTCAATGATTGGTTGTTGAAGAAAGAAAAGCTCACATTTATTGTTTTTAAAGGAAATACAGGAGCTCCCAGGGATTGCTATGATAAATGTAAGAGTGGACGAGGCAACATTCAATTTTGTAGGAAGATAATAACGGTCGTACAAAAGGACACATGCATGACAAAATCCACAATGCCCTATGAAAGGCCAAGTACCACATTACGCTACTTAGCGACTGACTGTTCTTATCAAGATATAAAATTGAGTGCGGCCATATCGCCCAAAGCTCATGGAAGAGTTATGCTGGAGACATGTTAAGCTATTTGGACAACACTGCAAAGACTACATAATAAAGATAAATAAAACTCTTGTATACATATTTGTATCTGATAAAAAATAAACTAACTTTTAGAAACTCAAAATAATTGACCTCTACAAATATACCAAACAGTTTGTAGTGTATAAAATTAGTGTATGAAATTACAAAAGTGAAAAGGTAATAAATCTTTGTGTAACCAGTCATTACACTACAATATTTCGCAATCAACACAAAGTACCTGCAAGAAAATGATAAGGGTGTGAGGGAGGTTTCATTACCTCCCATTATGATTTTACTATTACATTGTCTCCAGTTCTCTTTTAAATCATATATCATTTAGGAGCTTTTTAGCATATATTATTATATGGTTTATTTCCTAATTTTTCTTTACTTTGGAATATAACTGATTAAACGTCCTGAGCCAGGCATCAATTTTTGTTTTGTTTTGAGAGTTTTTTTTATGCATTGTATAATATACATTACTATTAAACTTATATATAAATATATATATATATATATATATATATATATATTATATATATATATATATATATATATATATATTACGTAATTTTGTACGTTGAAACCTTGTCGTTACTTCAGGATCTGTGACACGCTACGTCCTTCAGTCTCCAACATCACTGTGGCGAATGAAAGTTTTTATGTAATTTAATTTTGTTTACACTCATAAGACAAATTGCAATTATAGAAAATTTGACAAAATTCAGTATGTAAAGAAATAAGAAAAATATTTATTTATATCATATCTACTTTCCTTAATTCTTTCCGATATGAAGGACTTATATTTATTATTTATCTTCTTGTTCAGTCTTTCTTTCGTTGCAACAGGACACTTTTTCTTTAGTTTCTCAAATATCGACTGATAAGCTGGATTTGTGTTTGTCAGAATATTCTTTACTTTTTATATTCCACAGGCATTACTACGACTTATAAATCTCGAAGAACCCCGTCCAGAACTCTTTATCTATCGAAAGTCTGACATGTTGAACGATATCCTCTTCTGTGCCGTTTCTTGGTAAATGAACCTCCTAGTTCATCGAGCCTCGTCGAAGACACCACTCACAGTCAAACTATCAGTTCTGAACGACTTAATCTGAAAAACCCCTATTTGACTGTCGTGTCGGACCTTGAGTTGCTCATTCAAACCTCAACTGACAGGTTTGTCGATCCGGCTTGACTTCCGGCCTTGATCAGATCTGGCTTGACTAGAAAACACCCCACTCACATTCAAACTTGCTTAAACTTTCCCCATTTCGATCGGGCATGACAAATCACATCTGACGTGAGTGGCCGGCCTTAGATATTTCGTGAGAAGGTAAAAGAAATTAGATATAAATAATATTATCTCTGTCATTGTGGTATCTACCACGTAAACAGTAAGAGATTCATTGGAATGAAATTAGTGATGTTGTGAAGAAACGTGAGACCAGACTTTCACCAATGTCTTTTGGGCTTTTGGATATTTTTGTCACATGGTTCCCAGTGCAAAGAGGAAATTGCCCACTTAAGGAGGAATGTTTTTTCAGTTACCATATTTCGAGGATGGACTTTCAGACATTGTGATTTTCGATGAATAAGACGAAAAGGTACATAAATATTTGGAAAAGTTCATGAAAGCATAACGAAAAAGTCCTAGTTTAAAAAGTTCTGCGTGCTTGTGTGTATGTGTGTATTGGTGTAAGCGTGCATGTATATGGGTACATTTGTGCGGGTTGCATATTTATATTTTGCTTTTTGTGGACGAGTAAAACTTGACATTTCTTTGTCTTGAATCCAGAAAAAACATTTCCACTACCTTTGCAACATCAAATTTTTTTGTCCTGAATGAAAAAAAATGTCAAACAAACGCTGAAAAATAAGGTAATGACGAAAAAGACACCTCGGGATAATAAGACGACTGAGAGCCTGACAGCAAGAAAGAAAGCAAAGTGAAAAAAAAAAT
>NC_087206.1:5788995-5823995 GCF_015104395.2 Macrobrachium nipponense | reverse complement strand
ATATCCAACACAAGACATGGAATGCAGACACATCAGGACAATGAATGGCTTATCCAAGTAACCAATAAAAAGCAGTCCACTGCCTTTTTAAGTATAACAGAAATAAACATTGAATTATGTACAGGGTACAGTCATCCTACCCAATAGCGAGCAGGAGCTTCCTTCAAAACAACTATTGCTAGACTCCCTAAAATTGAGATATAACAATATCCACGATTTAGAAATATACTCTATTTCAAGTAGGAAAGATAAAAGTAAAAATATCAACATTGCCAAAATAAAATTTACAGGCCAAGACTTACCATTTAAAATAAAAATTCTTGGACAAAATAGAGAAGTTCGTCCTTTTGTTCCTAAACCATTACAATGTACACAGTGCTCAAGGTATGGACACACATACAAAAGATGCCGTAATAAAGCTATATGTGCAGTCTGTGCATCAGATGACCATACCACTATTGGAACTGTAAACAATCAAAATGTATTAATTGTGGACTAGCCCATCACGCAAAATCTAAGGAGTGTTCATTTTACCAATATAACACAGAACTTCAGTTGTTAATAAATAGGACAGGAATGTCAGTCATGGAAGCCAGACTTGAGCTAAAAGTAAGAGGCGTTAACAATCCATCCAAAACCCCCACCTTTTCAAATGTGACTAAAAATCAAGACATCAAACAGCACAATGACAAACAAGATAGTATAAACATGGAAACTGGATTTCATACCAATAATACTGAAACCCAAAATAAAAGTGATATTACAACAACCAATACCACCACCAACATAGATGATTCAGTATCCATGGAAAAGAACTTCCAATGGAAGAGGAGTTAAATAATGATAATAATCGAACTGGCAAAAGAAAAGAATTTTGGAAAGAACCCCACCTAAGGGCAAAAAAGTAAATATTGAAAATTACAATCAATTCAAAGAAACTCCAACTACACCAGGAGAACATTTTAAAAAAGATATTAAACTAACCTCATCACAAGTGGAAATACACAATTACCCTCAATCTCAATCAAACAGCCAACATTCGGACAGGAAAGAAACAATTAATCACTCTTTACAATTTCCATCAAATAATACTAATGAAAATCATACCATTAAACCAAACCAAAATATAACTATCACCCCCCAACCATCCACAAGACCGAAATATCCCATTAACAACAACAAAACAAATAACCCCTCAAACCAACAGTCCTTATCACTACAGAAAAGGAACAATAGAATTACAAAACCAGACATTTCTAAAGCTAGACCAAAAACTTCTGAACCAATAATTAACATTACCAAACATGCTTCATCTTGTGGTTGTAATGAATGCTTTGTAAGTACATATAACCAACTAACTACCAAGACAGAGGACACAGTACGAAATTGTATTGACAATTTTACCAAATTAAGGAGGGTGCCCTTTAACACACCAACATGAGAACGAATTATGTTCTGAATCCTTAAAATACCAAAAAAGGAAATTATAAAATCAAAAATAGACTTATTAATATTCAACTATGAAAAACAAACAAACTGCAGAATCTTAATAACCAACATACAAATACAACGATTAAAAAACCACAAATAAATTCAAATGCATATAAACTACGAGATAAAGTAAAATCAGCAATCAATTTACAGAATTTAACACCAATTCCTCCCAATAATGGAATATAAAATCATTCAATGGAATATAAATGGTCTCTTAACCGACTACGTCTGGGTGAATTACAAAGAATCATACGAGACCACAAACCCAATGTGCATATGTCTACAAACATATAGGAAGTAACCCTACAAATATCCAACACTATGAAAATTGCCTTTGTTGATTCACCAACTGACGGTGGAAATTAGGCACAGCCATATACGTTCATAATAGCATTACATATGAACCTGTTGACATACCATCTATGCCATATCAAATAACATCAATTAAACTGTATATGCCTGATAAAAGTAAAATTACTATTTGTAATTTATATAACCAACCAAATTTCAATGCAAATTTCAGTGATTTTTCTGAACTTATTAGCAAAAGTATAACAGGAAACCACTACTCTTATAGTAGGAGATTTTAATGCACATAATCCATTATGGGATATTAATAACCCCACTGACACATCCGGAATCAAACATAGAGAATACTATAATGAAACACAATCTGTATTGTCTCAATGAAAGTGAAGTTCCAACATATTTTTCAAAATAAACACACCTAACCTTTTCTTCAATTGACATTTCATTATGTTCAAATGATGTAGCGGAGAAATTTGAATGGAACGTCCTAGACGATTCATACACAAGTGACCATTTCCCAATCATTCTGAACTACTTAAGTAATGTCAAAATATTGCCACCTACAAGATATAATATCCAAAAGCTAACTGGGATAAATATTTCCTATACACACGAAACATACCACCATTCCCACAATAATGAAAGATCACAATACTACATGTGAATCCTTCTCAAACTTCATAATAAATGCTGCAGATAAAAGTATTCCAAAAACCAAAACACATTCCACAAAATCCCCTGTCCCATGGTGGAATCCAACATTAACAACATTAAGTAAAATAAAACATATTGAGTCGCAATCTAAACAGACTCAAAACTCGCCTTAAATCACTCAACAAAATGCCCTATAGTATAAACATATTAAACAAAATAGTTATAACAAACATAACAATTAACCACATTAAACCACTATATAACAAATATACAGCCAAATTTAGAAAAACGGTAATAGCTGAAAAAATCGCATCATGGAAGGAATATGTCTCAAACATATCTTCAAACACATCCACAAGGGATGTCTGGCAAAAGATAACAGGAAAATCAATGGAAACATATAGACCTCCAAGAAGTGCAATACATTTAAATGGAAAAATATACCATGATACTTATGAAATATCAAACATAATTGGGAAACATTTTGAAAACATCAGTGCTTACTCCAGCCTAGATACACATTTTCAAAGTATCAGAAAACAAAAAGAAAATATAATACTCAATTTTGAAACTCTTGAAGACCTGGAATATAACTATATTTTTAACATGGATGAACTAGATAATGCCATCAACTCTTGTCATCCCTCTGCACCAGGATATGATAAAATATCATTTGAAATGATAGAAAAATTAGCTCCTATAGCTAAATCTATTATTAAAATTTTACAATAGTATCTGGCTAAAACGTGTCTTTCCTGATAAATGGAAACATGCCATAATTATTCCAATAAACAAACCAGGAAAGGATGCAAGTAATCCATCCAATTATAGACCGATATCTCTAACAAGTTGCCTATGCAAAATCTTAGAAAAAATGGTTAATGCACGATTAACATATGTAATAACCAAAGAATCCATTTTAACACCAACACAATCTGGTTTCAATAGCTGGCAGCTCAACCTAGATCCCTTAACACATTAGAAGATCATATCAAAAAAGGCTTTGAACAAAAGAAATTAACAGTAGCTATATTTTTTGATATAGAAAAAGCATACGATACAACATGGAAACATAACATCATGCAAAAACTCCACTCCAAGGGAGCTAAGAGGCACTTACCAATATTTATTAAGAACTTCTTAACAAACAGAACTTTTCAAATAAGAGTAGAAAATTCCTACTCAGTAACCTATAAACTGGAAGAAGGAATCCCTCAAGGTAGTGTCTTGAGCTGTACATTGTTTGCTTTAGCAATCAATGACATTACTATAAATTTACCAAGTGGTGTAAAAAACAGTTTATATGTTGATGACTTTGTCATTTACTATACGAGTAGTAATCTGAGACATGCCTCAGAGAGTTCTCAGTACTGCCATTTCAAATATATGTAGTTGGGCAAATTCATGTTGGATTTAAAATTTTCAACTGATAAAACAAAAGCAATCGTTTCTACAAAGACAAAAGGTGGATGAAGAACCAAACAATCAAACTGCATCTTTATAGCACTGAAATACAATTTTGTACAAAAATCAAGTATCTAGGAGTAATATTTGATCAACATTTAAATTGGAAAGAGCACATCAAATACATTAAAGCCAAGGCATCAAAGCCCTTGCCATATTAAAAAAGTTATCACACACTAATTGGGGAGCAAAGCGAGACATTTTATTAATGATATATAAGGCAACAGTCTTATCCATAATAGATTACTGCTGTCCAATATATTCATCCGCCTCAGAACCTGCATTAAAATCTCTCGATGCAGTGCACCATGAAGGCGTGCGATTGTGCTCAGGAGCTTTCCGATCGTCCCCAACAAACTCACTTTGGTGGAGGCAGGTGTTTTTGCCCTTAAAACATCACCGTAATTTAATAACAATACAAAGAGGTCTTTCAATGCAAGCAGGATCGTCTCCTGCAACTTACTGCTTCCAAAACTGTAATCAAGTAACAGCAGTTAATAGTACTAGCTCTTTCCCAAAAAGAACTAGATACATAATGACATACATAATATGAATCCAATTTTTCACCCACCAATGGAATTGCCACCACCATGGATTTTAAATAGAGTAAAGATATGTACTCCCTGTCTTACCTACTCAAAAAACAAATGACAAGTACGGAAATGTACCGCCAACATGCTTTGGAGACATTAGAAGAAAAGGCGACAAATTTATGATATATACAGACGGCTCCAAAAATAATGTTGGAGTAGGAGCATCTGCATATTCGAAAAATATGTTAAGTAAAAAAAGCCTACCTTCAATATCATCAGTATTTACTGCTGAAGTCACAGCCATACAGATGGCTCTAGATATGATATCTGAGGCAAAAGCAAGTGTCTCTGTTATTTTCAGTGACTCACAGTAGCGCTATAGATGCAATAAGACAGTATAAACCAGGAAACCAAATAGTACAGGAAATTCAAATAAAAATTCATCAACTCCTCCAATCAGGAATATCAATGGAAATATGTTGGATCCCAGCACACGTGGGAATAAAAGGAAATGAATAGGCAGACTCGGCTGCCAAATTAGCCTGCACTATCCCTCCAACAATTTCATATGCCCCAGTGTCAGAACTGGGTAAAATCAGTTAAAACATTAATTTACCAGGATTGGAAAGAAGAATGGGCCTCGGTGCCAACAACAAATAAACTTAAAAATATAAAACTGAAGTCTATGCATGGAGGACATCCTCATAGGAGGAAAGAGCAAAAGAGGTGATCCTAGCAAGGCTACGTATAGGACACACAAGATTCTCACATGGTCACTTGATGTCAACACCACATGCTGACCCAATGAAATGTAACAGATGTCAAACACCCATGACAGTACAGCATTTGCTTGTTGAGTGCCCAAATTGGACCAGCAAAGATCTATTTATCTGCGGAGTTCGGAAATAAAAAATATTCTGCGGAAAGCAGGGATTTTTCAATTAATAAAATCATAAATTTTTTAAATAAGACGGGTTTCTCAAATAAAGTCTAATTTTTTTTTTTTCTCAGGATTGATCCCTGAGAACCAGCCAGAGAAGAGTCTACTTGAGACTCAGAGGTCTAGAAAAAGAAAACTAACACTATTAATAATAATAATAATAATTATTATTATTATTCTTATTAGTTATTTTTTTTTTTTGTTTTTTTGGGCTTTATCACAGTCCTCCAATTCGACTGGGTGGTATTTATAGTGTGGGGTTCCTTCCGGTTGCATCCTGCCCCCCTTAGGAGTCCATCACTCTTACTTACTATGTGTGCCGTTTCTAGGATCACACTCTTCTGCATGAGTCCTGGAGCTACTTCAGCTCTAGTTTTTTCTAGATTCCTTTTCAGGGATCTTGGGATCGTGCCTAGTGCTCCTATGATTATGGGTACGATTTCCACTGGCATATCCATATCCTTCTTATTTCTATTTTCAGATCTTGATACTTATCCATTTTTTCCCTCTCTTTCTCTTCAACTCTGGTGTCCCATGGTATTGCGACATCAATGAGTGATACTTTCTTCTTGACTTTGTCAATCAACGTCACGTCTGGTCTGTTTGCACGTATCACCCTATCCGTTCTGATACCATAGTCCCAGAGGATCTTTGCCTGATCGTTTTTCTATCACTCCCTCAGGTTGGTGCTCGTACCACTTATTACTGCAAGGTAGCTGATGTTTCTTGCACAGGCTCCAGTGGAGGGCTTTTGCCACTGAATCATGCCTCTTTTTGTACTGGTTCTGTGCAAGTGCCGGGCATTCACTTGCTATGTGGTTTATGGTTTCATTTTTCGTATTGCACTTCCTACATATGGGAGAGATGTTATTTCCGTGTCTATCGTACTTTGAACATATCTGGTTCTTAGGGCCTGATCTTGTGCCGCTGTTATCATTCCTTCAGTTTCCTTCTTTAGCTCTCCCCTCTGTAGCCATTGCCAATTGTCATCGCTGGCTAGTTCTTTAGTCTGTCTCATGTATTGTCCGTGCATTGGTTTGTTGTGCCAGTCCTCAGTTCTTTCTGTCTTTCTCCTGTCTCTGTATATTTCTGGGTCTTCGTCTACTTTTATTAGTCCTTCTTCCCATGCACTCTTCTTCACTGGTTTTTAGATATTGCCCCAGTGCTCTGTTTTCGATGTTAACGCAGTCCTCTATACTTAGTAGTCCTCTCCCTCCTTCCTTTCGTGTTATGTATAGTCTGTCCGTATTTGCTCTTGGGTGTAGTGCTTTGTGTATTGTCATATGTTTGTTCCCTGGTTTTCCGATCTATGCTGCGGAGTTCTGCCTTCGTCCATTCGACTATTCCTGCGCTGTATCTGATACTGGCACTGCCCATGTGTTTATGGCTTTTATCATATTTCCGGCGTTGAGTTTTGACTTGAGTATCGCCTTGAGTCTCTGCAATATATTCTTTCCTGATCGTGTCCTTCATCTCTTGGTGTTTTATATCTCCTCCTTCCATTATTCCCAGGTATTTGTATCCTGTCTCATCTATGTGTTTGATGTTGCTCCCATCTGGTAGCTTTATCCCTTCAGTTCTCGTTACTTTGCCTTTTTGTATGTTGACTAAGGCGCATTTTTCTATTCCAAACTCCATCCTGATGTCCCCAGATACAATTCTTACAGTCTGGATTAGGTATCTATTTCCTTGATGCTCTTACCATACAGCTTGATGTCGTCCATGAACATCAGATGGTTGATTCTGTTGCCTCTTTTCTTGAGTTGGTACCCGGCATCCATCTTCTGTAGTACTTTTGTCATGGGAATCATGGCTACTACGAAGAGTAGTGGGGACAGTGAGTCGCCCTGGAAGATCCCTCTCCTGATATTAACCTCTGCTAGTCTTATTCCAGAGCTTGTAAGTATTGTATTCCAGTTGCGCATTGTATTTTTGAGGAAGCTGATGGTATTTTCCTCTGCCCCATATATTTTCAGGCATTCTATTAGCCATGCGTGTGTATCATGTCGAAGGCTTTCTTATAGTCTATCCATGCCATGCTTAGGTTGGTTTTTCGTGCTCCTTACTGGTTCTTCATTACCATTTTGTCTTATCAGGAGCTGGTCTTTTGTGCCCCTACACTTCCTTCTGCAGCCTTATTATTATTATTATTATTATTATTATTATTATTATTATTATTATTATTATTCAGCATATAAACCCTTGTTCTTGTGGAACAATCCTACAGGGGCCATTGACTTGAAATATCTGTTTTCAAAGAATATGTTGTTCATTTGACAGTAGTTACAGAAGATGAAATGAAATTAAGACAAAGGAGATAAGTTTGTCGAAACGTATAATGCTGTATAAAACCATCAGCGATGACCGGCAGTTCTTCAGTTGCCCACCAGATGTGATAGGGTGAGGTGCGTCCATGCCTCCGGAAAGCACTTGCCAGATGCACGATCCATGGCTAACTTTAACCTTAAATGAAATAAAATCTACTGATGCTAAAGGCTTGCTATTTGGTATGTTTGATGATTGGAGGTTGGATGATCAAAATACCAAATTGAAGCTCTCTAGCCTCAGCATTTCTTTTAGATCTGAGGACGGGCAGACAGACAAAAACGGCACAATAGTTTTCTTTTACAGAAAACTAAAAAGATGGATCAATAAATATTTTATAATAAACTTTTGTGCTCTGACGAAATGGATATGAATATGCTTCCTTGACATAGAAGAAAAGCTCAAGCTTTAGCTATTGCAATTATTCATCGGAACTGGATGAATGATTTTCCTTCCTGTCATAGTAAATTAAGCGAAGTAGATTTTGCCTTTGCGGATTTTAATTTCAACGATAAATGCCCCAAATGGGTAGATTTATTTGTTCGTAATTTCCAGGATAACGACGCAAATTCCATTGGCGCTAATGGGAATATGTAATTAGATAATATGTTTTGAGTACTTTGATGCGTTCATTTACTTGTTGGTGATTTCAAAGGGACATTTGTTTGATTAAATACGAAAGTACATTTGAATCGCTTATTGCTTTCAGATCCACACGTATGTGCATGAACAAGCATCCTCGTTCAAACACACACACACACACTCACACACAACACACACACACACACATACACACACACACATATATATATATATATATATATATATATATATATATATATATATGATGTGTGTGTGTGTTTGAACGTGGATGCTTGTTCATGTGCACATACGCGTGTATCTGATTCAAATGTACTTTCGTATATAATCAACAAATGTCTCTTTGAAATCACCAACAAGTAAATGAACGCATCAAAGTACTCAAAACATATTATCTAATTACATATTCCCATTAGCGCCAATGGAATTTGCGTCGTTATCCTGGAAATTACGAACAAATAAATCTACCATTTGGGGCATTTATCGTGAAATTAAAATCCGCATACTTTAATGAATGTCTCATCATTTTAAAGGTTTATATATATATATATATCATATATATATATATATATATATATATATAAAACCAAAATGATGAGACATTCATTAAAGTATACGACAAATAAATTTTCACAGAGTCAAAGTAATAAAAAAAAACGGACGCGTTGTATACATAAAAACGCCAGAATTCAACAAACGAATGGCAAGACATTTCCAACGTTAACTCGGTTTCATTTGATCGCAAATCAGAATGTTGTCGTTTGAAATATATCACAACAGCATTTCCGAATACTGCCCCCGCTCTAACATCAATTGCCAGGTACACGTGCTGTAATCTCTGACCGGAGTCCTTTCTGTTTAGAGAACGGTCTTCGTCAGGATGCTTGTTATACGCTGAGATGTATATTTTGGCTAACTGGCCCTTTGAGAGGAGCTTAGAGATTCTGCCTCTATTATGGACGGGAGTCTTAGCAGACACTCCCTGCATCATTGAGGGGGATTAAACCGGCGCCCTGTGTCATTGTCCGCTTGCGGAGTGGATATTCTTTTATGCCAGTGTTGTGTTGATTGCAAATACACGCGTGGGAGCGCACACGCGCGCATACGCGCACACACACATACACACACACACACCACACACATATATATATATATATATATATATATATATATATATATATATATATATATATATATATATATATGGTGTTCATCAAGTCCCAGTACCATTACAAGTATTTGTTATTGCCCAGAAACCATATAACATAGGTTAATGCACTTTTTTTTCTCTTTTTTGTAGTATGAATTGCTCTGAATTTAAACTTGAGGAAATGTAGAACATTCTACAAAAAACTGCATTACTTTATGTTATATGGTTTCTGAGTAAAAGTAAGGATTTGGTAATGGTACTGTAAAAGAAAACTATTTCGGCGGCTTTGTCTCTCCGTCCGCACTTTTTTTTTGTCCGCCCATCTCATCTTAAAACCTACTGAGGCTAGAGGGCTGCAAATTGGTAAGTTGACCCTCCACCCTCCAATCGTGAACAGTACTAAATTACAGTCCTCTAGTCTCAGTGGTTTTTATTCTATTGAAGGTTGACTAGCTATGATCGTGCGTGTGCGAACGATATAGAACAGGCCACCACCGGGCCATTGTTAAAGTTTCATGGGTCGCGACTCATACAGTATTACACCTAGACCACCGAAAGATAGATCGATTTTCTGTGGCTTTGATTATACGCTGTACAGAAAAATTCGGCACGTTTTTGTAATTGTGTGTGCATGTGTGTGTGTGTTTTTTTTTTTGTTTTTTTTTTTGTTGTTGTCACGGACAGATCTACATTGCGTGGGACTTTGTTCCCCCCAATTGATTGGGACGAAGGCAATGATTACAAAAAAAAAAAAGCTATCATTCGTCGTACCTGACTGAGCGAAATTATATTCATTCGACCACAAATATCTCATTAAAGTTCTTTACTCTTTTTGTCTCCCCTTTTCTTACCTTCCTTTAGCCTCTTTCCCTTCTTCTCCTTTTTCTCCTGAGCCTTTCTCTTACTTCCTTCTTCTTCTGGGCCTTTCGTTTTCTTCCCTCTTCTTCCCTCGCTTTCACCAAAGGCTTTGAAGCAACCGTTTATTGTCAGAAAAGGGAAACCATCTCTTTAATGCAAAGGATGAGAAGAGAGGAAGCAACGCTTGAAATAGGGGTGGGGGGGGGGGGGCGAGTTGGGAAAGAAGGAGGGGGTTTGGGGTTTAGTGGGGGTGCGCGTATAATTGGTACGCTCTGTGTACAACCAACTACGCTTGAACAGTACTCGTCAACGGGATCAAAGAAAGAAAGTTAGTCCGAGAGATAGTGTTATTCCCAAAGCGAATGAGATTTCGTTTGGTGTGTGGATGGAGTCGGTCGAAAAGGGGGTGAGGTCGAATAGGGGATGAGGTCGAAAAGGGGGTGAGGTCGAAAAGGGATGGGGTCGAAAAGAGGGTGAGGTCGAAAAAGGGATGAGGTCGTAAAAGAGGTGAGACCTAGAAAGGGTTCCGGTCGAAAAGGTGTGGGTGGTGTCTAGATGCGGTGAGGTCGAAAAGGAGTAGGTCGAAAACGGGGAGTTGAACAGGGATGGGGTCGACAATGGAGTAGGGTTTTCAATGGGGTGGGGTCTGGGGCGGAGTGGTGTCGAAAAAAGGAGGGGAGTGGAATGCTTTTGAACAGATATAAAAACATCAAGGGATAAAGGACGGCTGTAAGCACAGTAAGTAACGAAAGGAAAACACTGGTAGATGAAAGTTCAGATGTTTGTTTTAATGGTTATCGAATCAACATGACAAAGAAGTATAAAATTCTATTTACATAAATCAATAAATGTTTGCGTAATGTATGCGTTCAACTCTCTGTTAGTCTACTATCTCTCGGATAAGAAAATAAGTGAGCCAGTTTGCGTCTTTTTTGTCGCGTAGCTTTTTACGTTCTGCAATAAATATTCCCTATTATCATTTATCAGGAATGGAAAATTTTAAAGAAGAGACTCATTTTTGTAGTATAATGAATGAATGAACTGACAGCTAAATTATGCGAATGAAAATATGAAATAGATAGGAGTCGTGCAAACTTCTTTTCTTGCTTCTTTCACATTTTGGCGAACAACAAAACGACAAGAAGCCAATGTTGACATCTAAATGTGAATCATTTTTGCATCTTTTTGATCAATGTGAACCACATCAAGGCAATCTCATATAATTTGTTTTTAACTTTAGAATGTAAACAACAAAAAGCGTTGGATGGTACTACGTGAAAAAGTAGGGAAAAGATGCAAAAGACTACAGAAAAACAAGTTCCCGGGACACCGCCTTTAGTGGTTGAAACAGCGCCTAGCTTTTGTTTTCAAATACTCTCCCCGATCTGCGCGCGAGGCGGACGTGACGTGTCTTCTGCGCTCTCGAGGGTAACGTGAAATTCCGGGGGAAACGAAAAGCTAGTTTATTTTGGGAAGCCCATTTTAATTCTTCCAGCAAAGTCTCTTCTCTTTTCTTAGCTCCTCCCAGGTGCCGCTCAACTCAAGCGGTTAGCCTCTTGCATCTCGAGATGTCAGCTGTCATTGTCAAGTTTAGTTGAAGCTTACTGTCTTTTCATTGGCAATTTTTTTTATTGATTTTGACTGAGTCTTTAGAATAGTTCAATGTTCATTAATTTTTTTTCAGGCTGTTTATAGCAAAACTCTTGGTTAAAGCTACTGACCTATCATTGTTACATTTTTTTGTTTACTTCCTCATCAAATCGCAATTTTTTCAGCTGATTTTGACTCAGTCTTTAGAATAATTTAATCTGAATCAAATTTTTTTGATGTTTATAATAAACAAAAACTCTTGGTTAAAGCTACTAACATATCGTTGTTAAATTGGATTGTTTACTTCCCCATGAAATCGTAATTTTTTTCAGTTGATTTGGATTAAGTCAGTAAATAATTTAAGCTGAATTACATTTTTTAGGCGGTTTATAATAAAACTCTTTGTTAAAGGTACGACCTATCGTTGGTAAAATTGTTTTTTTCCTAGTTCAATCAAACATCTTTTTTTTCATTGATTTTTGACTTGGTCATTAGAACAATTAAAGCAGAATTTGAAATTTCTTCAGGCTGTTTATAGTAAATTTCTTTGTTAAAGATATTGACTTATCATTGATAAACGGGTCTGTTTATTTTGCAATTAATCATAATTATTTTGTATTGATTTTCCCTATTAAATCGTAATATTTCCTAGTTGATTTAGACCTAATAGTTAGAAAAAATTAATCTGAATAAAATGTTTTTTCCACTGTTTATAGTAAATCTCTCGGTCAAAGCTACTGGTTTCTCATTGTAAAGTGATTGGTTTATTTGGTAATTAAACCATAATTTTTATCTCTTGAATTTTACTTAGTCATCAGAATGATTTTAGGCTGAATTTAATATTTTTTTTTCAGGTAGTTTATTGTAGTTCGTGGTTAAAAAACTACTGACTTATCTTTGGCAAACTGATTGGTTAGTATCCTAGTTAAACTCATAATTATTTACAATTGATTTTGATTGGGTCATCAGAATAACTTAAGCTGAATTTTAATTAAATTCAGGTGTTTATGGTAAAGTCTTTTGCTTAAAGCTACAGAATTATAATTAGTAAACTAGTTTGTTTATTTCCTAATTAAATCATAATTAGTTTTTTTATTGATTTGTATTAGCCATTAAAAATATCTTTAGATGAATTCTAATTACAATCATATGACTGGTAAGTTGGCTGGCTATTCCGCAAGCACATTTAATTTTTATTTTTTTATTTTCATTGTTATGAATTCTATGCAAGAGATGATGATGAGTTACCCTTTTAGAAAATTATTTAGAATTGTCTAGTCTTTAGCTTCAGTGGAATTGTCAAGAAGTATTTTATAATACATAACTAAATTTTTTTTTTTTTTGCTTTTTTATTTACGGTACAGACACGTGTCTTGTTTTCTTACGTCAACGTTTTCCTGACTAGAGGATATCTCCTTACTGATTTAAAACACTTTGTCATTTCTCCCTTCAAGAATATTGTTGCTTAAATCCGTGTAGCTCAGATGCCTAAAGCATGAATTTTTCCTGCGTACATAAATTTGAAACCAGAATTTAATCTTACCGTCTCTATAAGATGTAAAGATTCCTGAAAAAGAGTGCGTACTACATCTTCATGTGAAATATACATACAAATGCGTATACATGCACATGAACCTGATAATTTTAAAGTTGCAAACATAGCAGTATGTTTCCAGCAGTATATGATATTCATGCATGCAGAAGAAGAAGAAGAAGAAGAAGAAGAAGAAGAAGAAGAAGAGAGAGAGAGAGAGAGAGAGAGAGAGAGAGAGAGAGAGAGAGAGAGAGAGAGAGAGAGAGAGAGGGAGGAATAAATGCAATTGTGGATAAATGTGATAGGGATAGAAAGACAAAGAAACAGGCTGTGGAGAGAGAGAGAGAGAGAGAGAGAGAGAGAGAGAGAGAGGAGAGAGAGAGGAGAGAGGAATAAGTGCATTTGTGGAAAAAAGTGTCAGATAAAAAAACAAGGTTGTGTGGAGAGAGAGAGAGAGAGAGAGAGAGAGAGAGAGAGAGAGAGAGAGTATGATATCGGCCAGGGTACTATTTCCTCATTCTTCATATCTCCCGCGGACGGAGAAAAATGTCAGAAACGGCAATAAATTCTGGGAATGACGAAAAATGCCGGTATGAAGATGACCTCCATTTTTTCCCCTGCGCGACGCTTCCATAAATTCTCCATTAGTGACATCAGCGACATCTACCGATGTTCGGTGGGTCCTTATTTATTGCTATTTTGAAGTATTGGGTATTTGTTTCTACTTATCTATCGTCAAATATGATGTATATAGTTAAACACCTTCTAGAGTAATTCGAGAAAGTGCAGGGCAGATAACTGCCTAAACACAAAGACTTACACAAATGTTTATGATTGCTTGTGTAAATAAGTATGCATGCTTGCATACAAACCCATATAATATATCTTTATATATATATAAATATATATATATATACATATATATATATATATATATACATATATATATATATATATATATATATATATATATATATATATATATAGTACATCTTCAATCTGATGTTTTTTTACTAAGGTATTCTGTTCTTTGGGAATTGAGTCAGTAATAATATAATAATAATAATGTTCTAAGGGTCTCAAACAATAATAAAAACGTTAAAATGTCGTGTATAATTATAAACACTTTACAAAGGCTTATAGATTAAAAATTTATACACGAACTTTTAACATTTTATATTATTGTGGACCCCTTAAAACATTGTATATGCTCTCGTGACAGAGAGGTTTTCCAAAATAATAAATTATAATAATATTAATAATAATAATAATAATAATACTGTTAAAAAGAATGGCAGAATTAAGCGAGTTGATTTTATATATTGTTTTTTTCTATTTTCCTTACAATTCGCTTCTCAGGCTCAGCGATGTTTCTGAGTAATGACCAATATTCATATTGGGAATTTTCAAAAATCATAAATGCTGAAGGTAATCTTTTATTGGAACAGGATATCAGGTCCAGGTCAAGCAGGGGTCGATCCGTCAGTGCTGGTGTATTTATTCCGTAGGCGTCGTTTCAGTTCGGTGCCGGGTTCGTCTTCGGTTTAGGGCTGGTATTGGTGCTGGTATAGCTGGTATATCTGGTATTACGTACGTTTAAAAAAAACGTTTCGACCTTCTCGCAGGTCATCCTCGGACGAGTCGTTTGAAGAGACTGTAGCAAGGAAGTTGTTGTTGTTGTTGTTGGAGTATTAAGCTGGCTTTATGCCAGCACGGGCTTTAGCTGATGTAGCAGCCCGTAGGTCTTGACTTTGAATTATTTTTTAGGCGCATTGGTGATTTAAGGATATGAGGCGATCTTTTTATTTATGATTTCTATGGAATGTGCAGGTGGAATGGTATGGATTCAAAGGTGAAAGGAAAAGTGAATAGGCAAGGTTACAAACCCCTTTAAACCCTAAGGTACCCATTAGTAGAAGATAAAGATCGATAGTAGCGAGTCCTGGCGAGTCAGAGAATAGCCAGTAATGAAATCGAAAAAATTTATAGTCGTAGAAAAACGGAAAAAAAGCGCAACTCTATAGAGTTCAAGTACCATATTTCACTTTACGAAAAAAAAAAAAAAAGCAGAGAGCGTCGATCGTTTAGCAATAGGGAACGACGAAGGAAAAACGAAATATTATCAGTTTTAGAAACAGGATAACAAAAATAAGCGACAGCTTAAGCGGTAGCTTAGAGTTATTGACAGTTGAAATATTCGGTCGTTAGACGTGAGGCGGCCGAAAAACGGAGGGGAAAGGAAAGGAGGATTGTTTAGTAAAAGAAAAGGCAGTTAATGCTATAAACAGCACTTTTCATGTAGCGGCGATCTTTATGTTTGAGATCTGTATCTAAAATCTTCTAACAGGAGGTCATCTGGGAGACTGATCTCTAGGTCCAACAGAGCGTGGACGAGCTCAGAGAACAGCTGATGACCACTGCCACTGTCGTTATTAAAGATGCTCTATTTAAAAAATGCCTCAAACTCCTCGTAGGTCAGCAGGAACTTTCTGATTTGGATATTCTCCTACGGAGGGAAGTATTCGTTTCCGACGTTTGCAGTTCTATTTTCTTGTTTGCAGGTCTGAGTTTCGCTGTTATGCTTTGCTACAAACTCCTCTCTGTTTGTGTTCCTGCTTCTTTATACAAAACAGGAGCTACAGTCGGTGTCTCGATCTGCATTTCTTCAACTGCGTCTTCTGTCTGGTTCCTGCTTCGGCACGAGCAGGATCGACGTCTTCGGCGATGCAGAGGTTAGGGGGTTAACCTGAGGGGTTGGGGGAGTAGGGGGTGGGGAGGAGGTAGAGGGCGGGAGTTTGGCGATACGGAGAGGATGAGGGGGTGGGGATTGTAGTGCCGGGATTGAGGAGGTTTGGGGAGGAAGGTTGGGTGGTTTGTGGTACAGGAGGTAGGTTCGTTCTAGGATCGAACCTGGGGTTGCTTGGGAGGTTTCCTGGTCGGTGATGGTTGCCGAGGTCTTGCAGGTGGAGGAGGGATGCCCTTCGCCTTCCAAATCCTCTGCAGTCTGACTGGGCATCCCTTAAACCAAGCATGTTGTTGCTGGCTGCACTTAGGGCATCGGGCAACTGTGTGGCCCTTTTCCTTGTACTTTTTCAAGCCCACTTCTGTTCAGTCAAGGCTTTGGCACTACACCCCACTCCAACAGATATGTTCTGCTTTACACTCGTTTTTGTGATGTCCAAACCTCTGACACTTGAAGCATCTCAGAGGCTCTGGTAGCGAAGGCTTCGGTCTCATATGTGCCTAGAATTCCAAGGCTGACCCTGGCCGGAATTTGGCCCTTGAAAGTAGCTTCGATCTTGAGAGTCTCCATGTCCATCTTTGGCAGTACATCTCTTTGGCTTCCATGATGTTGGGAACCTCGAGAACTCTATCGATCGTGATGTATTTGGGGACTTTACAAATCATCCCCTTGTTAATTTTTGTAGCAGGATCAAGTAGCAGGCATAGGTTGTCCTTCTTGAGTAGTTCAACAGCTTTTCTGGTCCTTGGGAGTAATTATAAACTCCCCCCTTAAATTTGGTCTAGCTGTGAGGTTTGCAGGAGGATATTTTTTCTCAGGGCCCTGACTGCAGCTATGAAGTCTGGCCCTCGATAACAACAGCTTTGAACTTGGGAAGTGCCGGAAATTCTGCAAAACTCGCCGTATTCGGTGCCGATTTCGTAGGGAGCTGGTTGTTGTCTGTCGAATTCGGTACAATCTTCTTCTGTTTCTTCTTCTTCTTCTTTCTTACCGTGGCGAAGCCTTGCTCGTCCTCCAAGGGCGGGTCCTCCCTGGGATTACCGGGCGAAAGAGGTCTCTTAGAGGCCATACTTGTCAAAATTATAGGTTGAAAATAAATGACGAGAGTTACGTAACGCGCCTGTGCACGAAATTACGTAACGTGCGGGCAAGGAAGTCTGTGGGGCGGTATTTATAGCGGCTCGGACCTAGAGTTGCATTCTAATTGGTCGGGCCGGTCTTGGACGAAGTCGTGGATCTCGCCTCGAAGGTCTCGGGATTCTCTCGTGCGAGCGCAACAGTAGTGTGCTGGGGATGAACGACAGGAATTCCGTCCGTAGCAGGAATCCTGTCATCCCGTGGGGCTCCTGATCATCTGGTATTGTCGGGGGGTCGTTCGCTGCTCTCCGGGCGGCGGTGGGAAGTAGAAACGTTTCTTGGGTGATGTTAAGATTTGGTTTCTCCTTGCCTATATGGAGGGCTTTCTAAGAGGCGCAGACGTCGGGGATCCGTTGTCTGGTCTATTATTTCGATATTAGGAATAATATCATTTCTCTTTATCTGTTGTTATGAGCAGTCTTAGCGTGGTTGAAGATTGCTCCTTCTTGAGCGTGGCAGGAGATTCGCTTGGAGAAACGCATGGAGGTCATACCGACGTATTTGCCGAGGCATCCTCGGACGGGGGCATGTGTAACGGTAGACCACACTCGTCTTCTTCAAGGGATCCTGCAGGGGCACCGAAGGGTTGTTTCTCATCACCAGGCTGCTCGTCTTCTTCGTTTTATAATAGATAATTAACTTAATATTTTTGTCTGGGTCGGTGGGGCTGACGTTTTCGTCGATGATCTTTTTGAGGGCTTGTTCGTCTTCCTTGTACCTCCGGTGGAAGTGTCCCTTATAGAACAGCTTGATGGGCTCTGCAACATCGGGGCGGGGTTCCTGGTGGTACCAGGCTTCCATATTTTTCTTTATAGATTCATCAACAGCACGATTGGTGTGTCCCTTGTTGTCGATGAGGACCTGGGCGGCGCTGCTCCAACTCACTGTGTGTTTCATTCCAGGAGGAGCAGTGTGAGAGGGCCCTCCTGACGAAGGCGCTGATGGTGGAGCGCTTATACCTCTCACCGTTCATGCACATACCCAGGTTCGTCGGCTTCGTGTACACCTTTGTGCTGAATTCGGAATCTCGCTGTTCGAAAAGAACGTCAAGGAAGGGGAGGCGGCGGTCTTCGCAATGTTCGATCGTGAACGTGAGGCAGCTGTGGTCGTGGAATGCACGTCGCAGCTGCTCTATCTCATCCTGGGAGTCGGCGCAGACGAAGGTGTCATCAATGTAGCGCACGTACATCCTCGGTTTGTTGGAGTTCTGGAAGACCCTCTCTTCGACGGTACCCATATAGAAATTGGCGAAAAGGACCCCAAGGGGAGATCCCATCGCCACGCCGTCGATCTGGGTGTACATATAGCTGCGGTGATCAGCAAAAGGGGCCTTCTTAGTACAGATTTCTAGCAGGGCTCGAAGGGCATGCTCTGGGGATGTTTAAGGATGGAGTGCCGGGGTCCCTGTAAACTCTGTCCAAGATCATTTGTATGGTCTCGTCTACGGGGACGTTGGTAAAGAGGGACTCTACATCCATCGAAGCGATGCATCCTCCGGGGGGCGTTGCTCGTAGGGCTTCCAAGAACTCGGCCGACGACTTCAAGCTGTGCCTATCTGGGACGTACGGGGTTAAGATGGTATTGAGTTTCTTGGCCAACAGGTACGTAGGGGCAGGGATCTGGCTGATTATGGGGCGAAGAGGGGTTCCCTTGCTTATGGGTCTTAAACATTCCCATAGATGTAGCCTAAGTCATGGTCACCCGTTATGGGTGGCAAATGCAGGGCGTTAGAGGCGGCGTTGACTGTCTCAATAATCCGGTTGGCCTCTCGCTTGATGTCGTCGACGGGGTTCTTGGTAATTCTGCGGAATTTCGTGAGTCCGCCAGGATTTCTTCAATCTTCCGGCGGTATTCCTCAGTCTGGTAAGGACGAAAGCAGCAGTTTTATCGGCCCTGCGTACAGTGACGTCCTCACGCTTCCTTAACTGCTTCGCTGCTTCCCTCAGGTCACGGCTGATGATACCACTGCGGTAGTCTCCACGGTCGGTGAGGGCCTCGGCAAGCAGAAGGGGTTGAAGGGCGTCAGTCGTCCGCAGGTTCCCAAGGTCTTCTTGCTTCTGGATACCATCGAGGAGATATTCAATTTCCAAGCGTTATCCATCGGCCTCGGCTGCGTGATGAAGTGGCAGTTGAGGCCCATCCGCAGGATCTTGTCTTCGTCGGAGTGTGGGACGTGGCTTGTAAGGTTGATGTACTTGTCTCGCCCTTGTGGGAGGCGTATCTTACCTCCGTTGAGGGCGACGAGTTTCTTGGTTATGGTCCTGTTCTTTTTCTCAGCATCTTTTTCCTCCAGGCGGTGAAGGCAGTCGGTGATGTGTTCGAGTTGCCCTCGCCCTTGGTTGGGGGTTGTCTATTGCGCCATTTTCTTCGTCTGAGGCACGAGGGGGGGCTGCAACAGGGTCGCTACGACGGCGGAGGTCATCCCACTCGGAGTATAAGCTGTCCTTTTCCTCGACGAGTTGCGGCCACCGGATTATTGAGACAGTCAACGCCGCCTCTAACGCCCTGCATTTGCCACCCATAACGGGTGACCATGACTTAGGCTACATCTGTGGGAATGTTAAGACCCATAAGCAAGGGAACCCCCTTCGCCCCCATAATCAGCCTGATCCCTGCCCCTACGTACCTGTTGGCCAAGAAACTCAATACCATCTTAACCCCGTACGTCCCAGATAGGCACAGCTTGAAGTCGTCGGCCGAGTTCTTGGAAGCCCTACGCGCGCGCCCCGGAGGATGCATCGCTTCGATGGATGTAGAGTCCCTCTTTACCAACGTCCCCGTAGACGAGACCATACAAATGATCTTGGACAGAGTTTACAGGGACCCCGGCACTCATCCATTCCTTAAACATCCCAGAGCATGCCCTTCGAGCCCTGCTGGAAATCTGTACTAAGAAGGCCCCTTTTGCTGATCACCGCAGCTATATGCACACCCAGATCGCACGGCGTGGCGATGGGATCTCCCCTTGGGTCCTTTTCGCCAATTTCTATATGGGTACCGTCGAAGAGAGGGTCTTCCAGAACTCCAACAAAACCGAGGATGTACGTGCGCTAATTGATGACACCTTCGTCTGCGCCGACTCCCAGGATGAGATAGAGCAGCTGCGACGTGCATTCACGACCACACGCTGCCTCACGTTCACGATCGAACATTGCGAAGACCGCCGCCTCCCCTTCCTTGACGTTCTTGTCGAACAGCGAGATTCCGAATTCAGCACAAAGGTGTACACGAAGCCGACGAACCTGGGTGATGTGCATGAACGGTGAGAGCGAGTGCCCTGAGAGGTATAAGCGCTCCACCATCAGCGCCTTCGTCAGGAGGGCCTCTCACACTGCTCCTCCTGGAATGAAAAACACAGTGAGTTGGAGCGCGCCCGCCCAGGTCCTCATCGACAACGGACACACCAATCGTGCTGTTGATGAATCTATAAGAAAAATATGGAAGCCTGGTACCACCAGGAACCCCGCCCCGATGTTGCAGAGGCCATCAAGCTGTTCTATAAGGGACACTTCCACCGGAGGTCAAGGAGGACGAACAAGCCCTCAAAAAGATCATCGACGAAAACGTCAGCCCCGCCGACCCAGACAAAAATATAAGTTAATTATCTATTATAAAAACGAAGAAGACGAGCAGCCTGGTGATGAGAAACAACCCTTCGGTGCCCCTGCAGGATCCCTTGAAGAAGACGAGTGTGGTCTACCGTTACACATGCCCCACCCGTCCGAGGATGCTCCGGCAAATACGTCGGTATGACCTCCATGCGTTTCTCCAAGCGAATCTCCTGCCACGCTCAAGAAGGAGCAATCTTCAACCACGCTAAGACTGCTCATAAAACAAACAGATAAAGAGAATGATATTATTCCTAATATCGAAATATAGACCAGACAAACGGTATCCCCGACGTCTGCGCCTCTTAGAAGCCCTCCATATAGGCAAGGAGAAACCAAAAAAAAAAAATCTTAACATCACCCAAGAAAACGTTTCTACTTCCCACCGCCGCCCGCCCGGAGAGCAGCGAACGACCCCCCCGACAATACCAGATGATTCAGGAGCCCCACGGGATGACAGGATTCCTGCTACGGACGGAATTCCTGTCGTTCATCCCCAGGCACACTACTGTTGCGCTCGCACGAGAGATATCCCGAGACCTTCGAGGCGAGATCCACGACTTCGTCCAAGACCGGCCCGACCAATGAGAATGCAACTCTAGGTCCGAGCCGCTATAAATACCGCCCCACAGACTTCCTTGCTAGTCATGAGTTACGTAATTTCGTGCACAGGCGCGTTACGTAACTCTCGTCATTTTCAACCTTTAATTTTGACAAGTATGGCCTCTAAGAGACCCCCTTTCGCCCGGTAATCCCAGGGAGGACCGCCTTGGAGGACGAGCAAGGCTTCGCCACAGTAAGGAAGAAGAAGAAGAAGAAACAGAAGAAGATTGTACCACTGATTTCGACAGATAACAACCAGCTCCCTACGACATCGGCACCGAATACGCGAGTTTTGCAGAATTTCCGGCACTTCCCAAGTTCAAAGCTGTTGTTATCGAGGGCCAGACTTCATATGCTGCAGTCAGGGCCCTCGAGAAAAAATATCCTGATGCAAACCTCACAGCTAGACCAAACTTAAGGGGGGGAGTTTATAATTACTCCAAGGACCAGAAAGCTGTGGAACTACTCAAGAAGGACAACCTATGCCTGCTACTTGATCCTGCTTCAAAAATCAACAAGGGGATGATTTGCAAAGTCCCCAAATACATCACGATCGATAGAGTTTCTCGAGGTTCCCAACATCATGGAAGCCAAGAGATGTACTGCCAAAGATGGAGGAGACTCTCAAGATCGAAGCTACTTTCAAGGGCCAAATTCCGGCCAGGGGGGTCAGCCTTGGAATTCTAGGCACATATGAGACCGAAGCCTTCGTACCAGAGCCTCTGAGATGCTTCAAGTGTCAGAGGTTTTGGACATCACAAAACGAGTGTAAAGCAGAACACATCTGTGGAGTGTGTTAGTGCAAAACATGAAACAGAAGTGTGCTTGAAAAAGTACAAGGAAAAACGGGCCACACAGTTGCCGATGCCCTAACTGCAGACTGCAGCCAGCAACATCATGCTTGGTTTAAGGGATGCCCAGTCAGACTGCAGAGGATTTGGAAGGCGAAGCGGGCATCCCTCCTCCACCTGCAAGACCTCGGCAACCATCACCGACCAGGAAACCTCCCAGCAACACCAGGTTCGATCCTAGAACTAACCTACCTCCTGTACCACAAACCACCCAACCTTCCTCCCAACCTCCTCAATCCCGCACTACATCCCCACCCCCTCATCCTCTCCGTATCGCCAAACTCCCGCCCCTCTACCTCCTCCCCCTACTCCCCCAACCCTCAGGTTTACCCCCCTAACCTCTGCATCGCCGAAGACGTCGATTCCTGCTCGTGCCGAAGCAGGAACCAGACAGAAGACGCAGTTGAAGAAGAAATGCAGATCGAGACACCGACTGTAGCTCCTGGTTTGTATAAAGAAGCAGGAACACAAACAGAGGAGTTTGTAGCTAAGGATAACAGCGAAACTCAGACCTGCAAACACGATATAGAACTGCAAACGTCGGAAACGAATACTTCCTCGTAGGAGAATATCAAATCAGAAAGTTCCTGCTGACCTACGAGGAGTTTGAGGCATTTTTAAATAGAGCCATCTTTAACAACGACAGTGGCAGTGGTCATCAGCTGTCTCTGAGCTCGTCCACGCTCTGTTGGACCTAGAGATCAGTCTCCCAGATGACCTCCTGTTAGAAGATTTTAGATACAGATCTCAAACATAAAGATCGCCGCTACATGAAAAGTGCTGTTTATAGCATTAACTGCTTTTTCTTTTACTAAACAATCCTCCTTTCCCCTCCGTTTTTTCGGCCGCCTCACGTCTAACGACCGCGAATATTTCAACTGTCACTCTAACTACCGCTTAGCTGTCGCTTATTTTTGTTATCCTGTTTCTAAAACTGATAATATTTCGTTTTTCCTTCGTCGTTCCCTATTGCTAAACGATCGGCGATATCTGCTTTTTTCATTATCGTAAAGTGAAATATGGTACTTGAACTCCATAGAGTTGCGCTTTTTTTTCCGTTTTTTCTACGACTATAAATTTTTCGATTTCATTACTGGCTATCTCTGACTCGCCAGGACTCGCTACCTATCGATCTTTATCTTCTGCTAATGGGTACCTTAGGGTTTAAAGGGGTTTGTAACCTTGCCTATTCACTTTTCCTTTCACCTTTGAATCCATACCATTCCACCTGCACATTCCATAGAAATCATAAATAAAAAGATCGCCTCATATCCTTAAATCACCAATGCACCTAAAAATAATTCAAATGACCTACGGGCTGCTACATTAGCTAAAGCCCGTGCTGGCATAAAGCCAGCTTAATACTCCAACAACAACAACAATTCCTTGCTATAGTCCTCTTCAAACGACTCGTCCGAGGTGACCTGCGAGAAGGTCGAAACGTTACGTAATACCAGATATACCAGCTATACCAGCACCAATACCCAGCCCCTAAACCGAAGACGAACCCGGCACCGAACTGAACTACGCCTACGGAATAATACCAGCACTGACGACGACCCCTGCTTGACCTGGACCTGATATCCTGTTCCAATAAAAGATTACCTTCAGCATTTATGATTTTTGAAAATTCCCAATATGAATATTGGTCAGTTACTCAGAAACATCGCTGAGCCTGAGAAGCGAATTGTAAGGAAAATAGAAAAAACAATATATAAAATCAACTCGCTTAATTCTGCCATTCTTTTTAACAGTATTTGCCTAAAAGAGGGTCTTCTACCAAAATAATAATAATAATAATAATGAATAATAATAATAATAATAATAATAATAATAATATAATAATAATAATATATGCAGAGACTCAAGGCGATACTCAAGTCAAAACTCAACGCTGGAAATATGATAAAAGCCATAAACACATGGGCAGTGCCAGTAATCAGATACAGCGCAGGAATAGTGGAATGGACGAAGCAGAACTCCGCAGCATAGATCAGAAAACCAGAAAACATATGACAGTACACAAAGCACTACACACAAGAGCAAATACGGACAGACTATACATAACACGAAGGAAGGAGGGAGCGGACTACTAAGTATAGAGGACTGCGTCAACATCGAGAACAGAGCACTGGGGCAATATCTGAAAAACCAGTGAAGACGAGTGGCTAAAGAGTGCATGGGGAGAAGGACCAATAAAAGTAGACGAAGACCCAGAAATATATAGAGAGAGGAGAGAAAGACAGACACAGAGGACTGGCACAACAAACCAATGCACGGACAATACATGAGACAGACTAAAGAACTAGCCAGCGATGACACATGGCAATGGCTACAGAGGGGAGAGCTAAAGAAGGAAATGAATGGAAGGAATGATAACAGCGGCAGGCAACGATCAGGCCCTAAGAACCAGATATGTTCAAAAGAACGATAGACGGAAATAACATCTCTCCCATATGTAGGAAGTGCAATACGAAAAATGAACCATAAACCACATAGCAAGCGAATGCCCGGCACTTGCACAGAACCAGTACAAAAAGAGGCATGATTCAGTGGCAAAGCCCTCCACTGGAACCTGTGCAAGAAACATCAGTTACCTTGCAGTAATAAGTGGTACGAGCACCAACCTGAGGGAGTGATAGAAAACGATCACGCAAAGATTCCTCTGGGACTATGATCTCAGAACGGATAGGGTGATACGTGCAAATAGACCAGACGTGACGTTGATTGACAAAGTCAAGAAGAAAGTATCACATGATGATCGCAATACCATGGGACACCAGAGTTGAAGAGAAAGAGGGGAGGGAAAAAAATGGATAAGTATCAAGATCTGAAAATAGAAATTAGAAGGATATGGGATATGCTAGTGGAAATCGTACCCATAATCATAGGAGCACTAGGCACGATCCCAAGATTCCTGAAAAGGAATCTAGAAAAACTAGACGCTGAAGTAGCTCCAGGACTCATGCAGAAGAGTGTGATCCTAGAAACGGCGCACATAGTAAGAAAAGTGATGGACTCCTGAGGAGGCAGGATGCAACCCGGAACCCCACACTATAAATACCACCCAGTCGAATTGGAGGACTGTGACAGAGCAAAATAAAAAAAAAATAAAAAAATAAAAATAATAATGATAATAATAATAAAGAAAGAAAGAAAGTTTACTCATATATACTTATTCTGTGTAACGAAGGTAGTCTACCTTCGTTAGTCTACCTTGATAAACTCCAGGTTTAAAGTAGCCGTCATCTAGCCCTTGGCAAGCAACTCTCACCTTTGCCTTTATATGAAGCTAAATTGGTTTTTCCCCTTTTGGGTGATACTTACCGTTCCTAGGGTCGGAACGTACCTTCTAGAATAGAACTTCTCTGATATGACCAAAACATTTGATGAATTAATACACTCGTATAATGACCCAGTAATTAAGGATAAAGAAATAAATGATTATGGTGAATTCTGAAAATATTTGAAGAATTGTATATTCAATCCAACACGAGTTGGCCATTTTCGACCAAAGTGCGGCAGACCAAGTTGATATGATTATTTATAAGAGGATTGGCTCAGGGTAGCCTCAAACAAACCGAAGAGGGTATTTTATTTTGCATTAGAGCTGCTTACTGATGATAGATGGATAGATAGATAGATAAATAGATAGATAGTAAGATAGATAGATGATAGATAGATAGATAGATAGATAGACACGTAAAGAGTGGAAGGTAATTGGAAAGTCAACATATTTCGATGGTGTATCAGACAGAATATCAATGCTCGTGTTTAATAAAAACGAGAAATTGCTAACAAGCACAAAAAAAAAACAAAAAAAAACTCAGTATTATAGCAATCTAGGCTCTGAGATTTTACTATAACCGAGAAAACAAATCCAAAGTTACTATAGCAACCTAAGTTCTAGGATTTTACCATAAACGTGAAGCTTAAGTCTAAGCAATTTGTCAATTCGATGCCTGTTTTTACCGTAGACGTAGATAAGGAGACGTATAACTTAGGTTCTTGTGATTATCTGAAGCACTTCCCGTTATGGAAATGACTAAAGTTTCGGATAATGGATTACTTAAGTAATGGCGCAAGTTTTCACGCGGTTACTGATAAGATTGTGGTCTGATTATGTTATTCTGAGTGACGCAGTTTGATGAGGAATAAATATGAAATTATGATAAGGAAAAGACGTTGCACTTGAGTGCACATGCTTGAACCGATGCTGAAGGATGCAGCACTGATTTGAATTTGAACTTCATCTTAAAAAAATGTTGTTGTGGCTTACTGAAGTTCAGCCTTTTGAAAGTAAATGGTTTCAACGAGACATCCCATAAGGTGGTAGTGCTGCCGGTGCACCTCACGTAATACACTGTAGGCATGACTTAAAGGTGTTGGCAGCATCCTTTCGGCCATTAGCTCCACCCGCTTCCTTTACTCAATCTTGCTGTTTAACCTCTCTAACTAATACCTGAGCTCCACCTTTTTAGTTTTCTGTAAAAGAAAACTACTGAGATGGTTATTTGTCAGTCCGTCTGCACTTTGTTCTGTTCACCCTCATATCTTTAAAACTACTGAGGCTAGAGGGCTGCATATTGGTATGTTGATCATACACCCTCCAATCATCAAACGCACCAAATTGCAGCCCTCTAGCCAAGGTGCCAACAACACAGGACACCACCGGGCCGTGGCTGAAAGTTTCATGAGACAGCGGCTGAGAGTTTCATGGGCCGTGACTGGGAGTTTCATACAACATTATACGTTTTACAGAAAACTTTTTACTTGTTCATCCTTGTGATTCATTTCTTTTATTTTATGGGTCACTGACTCATTATCTTAAGCGTCGAATGGCCGAAAGTGCTCCGGTGTCTAGCTGGACAGCCTGAATTTTATAAACCAGTCAATCAAACTTTCTGATAAATTGGTATAAAATAATTACGATAATATAGGGTAATGAAAGAGGTACTACGTGCAAGAACTCTGGCTAAAAGCATTGGCCAGTGTCACCGTAAAGAAGATGAGGCACGGAAGTCGAAATATTTCGCTAACTCAATTTTGCCGCCAATGAAACCGCTTTCAGATAATGTGATTTAGACGTCATTAGGGTCTTTGAATGACGTAATCGCCCGCACAAGTTTAGTACGAAATAAGCGAGAGAGAGAGAGAGAGAGAGAGAGAGAGAGAGAGAGAGAGAGAAATGGCTTCATTGCGAGATAATTAGACAGCAAATGAACGAGGTGAATTTGCCTTCGTTCGAACGGAAGTTTCTCATTAAAGGAGGGAGCGTGTTTGCCTTCCTCATTCTCCTCTCCCTTCCTCTCTTCTTCCTTCTTCCTCCTCACTCTTCCTCTCCTTCCTTCCCTCTTCCCCATCTCCTCTCTCCGCATCTCTCCTCTTTCTCCTTCCTTCTCGATTTAGGCAAGAATCGAGGAGGTAAGTTGCCGGATAGGAAAACAATTCAATTCAAAAGGAGGAAAGACAAAGACGCAGAGCGCTGCGGAAGGGTTGCTGCTGAGTACCCTCGGCACAAAAGCGGCAACCCTGAAATTGTGTTCATGAATCTTATTAGCGAAAGAAAACAGTCCGGAGCGGGGATGGGCCAAAGGCGAGAGAACATCACTGAGGAATATAGTACCCAAATAGACACGGAGTATAAATTTATACTGAAATAGACTGATCTCGGGAAATTGAAAGGAGGTACTCGCTCGGGTCTGCAAAAAAAAAAAAAAGAAAAAAAAATTGCAAGTAAAAAAAAATTTAATAAAAGCAATTTGGTATTGAACCTATTTTCTAAATCTGCGTAAAAAAATGACGCAGCCTTGTAGACAAAAGGAAGACAATGAAAGATGGCAAAACCAATATCTGTAATCGCCCGACGCCGAGCTCAATTTAAGCTTGCCGCTCACCCAGTGGAGACCTACCTGCAAATTGGAAGTGAAAGGTAGGAGTTTGGGGGCGGGGCGGGGGTGTGGGGGGGGGGTGGGGGGGGGGAGAGAAAGGTAAGGTATAAGAAAAGAAGGGAGGAGGTGGTTGGAATGTGGGAAACTAAGGGAAGCTGCATCTACTCCACTCTACAAGCCATAGTCCTCGGAAGCACATCACTCTAATATGATTGACTTTGATGGAAGTCGATATATGTAAATTCTCGAAGTATGAATGAGGTTATTAATGGAACACTGCCTTGACGTTAATGGAACGTTGAGGATTATTAGTTGTTTTGCAGATGAATAAAGAGGAATGAGGTGGAAAGTAATCAGATGATTACGAAACATGATTTGAGAGGAAGGCTATAAATTCCTCCAGGTGAACATTGTTTGCATACGTGTTCTTCCCATGTATATGATATTTCAGATCTCAGTTGCTTTTGCTGTAGATATCAAGACAAAGATGTAACGCGTTGATTTCACACAAGCAAGTACGACTTGAACTATAGACAAAAATAACCATTTAGTATTATTTACGTAAATAACCAATTTTTAAAAGATATGCATCTTTGGACGGAAGCATTCATGACTTGTTGCACACGAGGCACAGTATTTACTGGAATCATAATGGAGCATAAAATCAGCTCTAGGAACAAACCAATAACTCTTCTTGTAATTAATTTTTTTAATGTTTGTCGCTTTTGTACTTTTCATAATATTTATTTTTTTACATACTTGCACATGCACAAAATTGCAAATAGATAATGCATACGTATGACGCATGAACTTTATATATATATATATATATATATTATATATATATATATATATATATATATATATATATATATATATATATATATATATGTGTGTGTGTGTGTGTGTGTGTGTGTGTGTGTGTGGGTGTGTGTGTGTGTGTGTGTGTGTGTTTGTGTGGTTTGGGGTTCTATATAAATCAGTCACAATTAAGTAAAAATTTTTTGGAATGGCAAAAATTACAGAAAGTGTTTGTAATAACAAAAAGAATGAATGGGTTTTACTGACAAAGGAGCGACGTGAATATATCTTCATTCGACGCGAAATGTCTCATGAAAAGGGAAGTTTAATTCTTATCTCTCTCTCTACTTCCTTTCTACCACCTGTTTTTCCTCCTCCTCCTCCTCCTCCTCCTCTCCATAACCACCTACCCTACATCTCCTATTCCCTTCCTAATCTCTGCATGACCTTGAGATAAAGGAAGTTCTTTAGCAGGATGTCTGACCTAAGCAGCTGAGACAAGAGAAACAAGGCACCTTTGAAGTGGCATATAATTAATAGATTCTGATGAAAGGAGCCGCCACTTCTTAAAGGATACCACTCGTAACTAGTAAGCTCTAAAGTCGCCTCTTTCACTGGGTCATTCGTAATTACTAGTATCTAAATGAAAACCGTCACGTTCATAAGAAAATTCATGACTGGTAGGTTTACAGCGAAAGCCGCTGCGTTTTCAAGAGAATTTACACCTGACAGGTTCTTGCCCTACCACTTTTGGGAAGGCATTCGTTATTATTATGTTCCAAATGTGTTACGTTCACATGGGTGTTTATTACTAGAAAGTAGCCGTAAATAGTACGTAACTATAAAAGCTGATCTGTTCGCAAGGGAATTCGTATCTCGTAATATCGAAATGAAAGACAACACTCATAGCTGGTATCAAACGAATTCATGCAAAAACTGACGATGAAAAAGTGAACCGATTACTTTTGAGGGGAGTAAAACTTTATATTCAAACCGAAAAGTATTCTAGACAAAGGGATCGATGTTAGTATAAGAGGAAAGGACAACGTTGGTAGATAAGAATATTTTGAAAAAATTACTTTTGGTGTATTATGGAGGATATATTTACATGAAGATTCCCTTCAATTTTTTCTAGGCCATGCTACATCTCCCCATTCCTTTTATTAATCAAGAAAATCATTAAATATCAGCATGATGGCCTATAATGAATGGGCCTACTTATAGCATCAAGTCTCCAAGAAATTTTATTTGTGAATAGCTTTGAAAAGGTGTTAGAGATGCCTCTACTTCCGCATATGCTGTGTGGTGCACCACTTAGCCCCGTTTGCTAGGTCCTTGCGTTGCTCCCAGTGGGTGTCACATAATCGGTTTCATACAATATATGCTTTGGAGAGAGAGAGAGAGAGAGAGAGAGAGAGAGAGAGAGAGAGAGAGAGAGAGCATGCGAATATAGTAATCTGGCTCATTCTTAATCACAAGGACAAGGAAGTCATTGTTAATAAGTAGAAAGTGCGTAAATATTATTACTTTAAATGCTGCCTTTTAATTCAGAAAGCGCAAGTAACTTTCAATATTCAGATGATAACCTTTTGGGAATATTTTAACTATGACAATGATAATATTAATGCACAAGATTACTGAGTATAACTTATTTACGTGTAATGTTGTATTATAGCTAACTACTTTACTTAACACTCGAAGTACTCAAGTGTTAAGTAAGCTACTCTATAAATACACATAAACAAGTTGTACTCAGTAATCTTGTGGGTTTCTTTTTCCATCATCAGAAGAAAACTGAAAGAAGCTTTTGTTTGGTTCAATAATAATAATGATAATAATGGAGAAACAAATCAACAGTTATGTAAATGTACATATATTTAAATTTAAAACTATAAGGATAGCTTTCGGGAATCTGTTCGTTCCCCTTATCCCTTATAAGGGGAACCAAACAGATTCCCGAAAGCTATCCTTAAAGTTTTATATTTGAATATATGTACATTTACATAACTGTGGATTTGTTTCTCCATTTGAAGACTCGTGCTACTATGAGGATTTTTAATGATAATAATAATAAAAACCAGAATTTAGATAATGGAAGGTGACTTCAGATAAAAATTTCCAAGAGTTCAACCAGCATATGTCCGCTAATTTGCCCGTGGATTCACTTTCACCCAACGACAACCACCTGTTCTGAACCCGTCCTGGCATAAGGCCAGTATGATGTAAACAACGCCTCCCTCGAAGACTACGTTCATTGCATGTGTCACAGGTTCCAGAATCGCATTAACTCCCGAACAATCGGCTTCGGCAGCTGGACCAGAAGAGGATTTCATTGTGTAGCCATAACTTCCCGACCTCAGCTTCCAGTTTCCTCCTAGCTGGTATATCTGCATGCCATTCGCATCCCGTTCCAAACGTCATTTCGCTGCTGCGAAGTTTACATAAACTCGGTTTCCAGTTCGGGAGAAACTTGCTCCTGGAACTCATTACAGTCAGCCACATCGTTGAAGACTTTACAATGGCCTTCGATATCACGTCTTCGTAGAATATTTATAACTCGATTTCTGTAAACCCTTTTGCCTTCTGGGAGTTGCGATGAGTTTATTTTTGGGCTCCGGCAGTTGGTGGTTATTAGCGGTCATTCAGTTTGTCAGGGTCCGGAGGTGCAAACCAGACCTCCTGTTCGTCTTTCGCAAGATCTCGTAGCGAAAAGCCAGGTTACGATATATCACCCTACTACCCTTTTTCGGTTAGTCCCTTTTTCTATTCTTGCACTGAGATATTCCTTCACATCCTTTTATAACGACTACTGACATTCCTGAGATGCATTCTACGTTGCTCGTACGCAGATTGAGTGATAGACACTGAAATAAAAGCCAATAAATAGACATTATTTTCAACTCTATGTCAGTCGAAAGATTGGAAGATGCCACTCCTGTTTAGCACGTTTTAATGTTTACTTAATAGGAGATGTTTATGACATGTACATTTAGATTGCAATAGCAAATTATAAGTGAGTCTTTTAGTTCGCATTCTGTAGCAGGAGAGAAATTATAATTTCAGTGAGGAAATGGAGCTATTTAATGTGTGTGTGTACTCACCTGTCCTTGGGTAAATAATAAAAGCAGATGCACAGATGTGTTTTCTCTAGTTTATACTGGGTTCTTCAGTCTTCGGCCCTTAATATGAAAAGGAGGAAGCCCACCTTACGTATCAAAAGGAAGGGCAGAGTCTTCCTGATTTTCCGTCATAGTGGGAAGACGTTGCCTCGTTAAGCAGGCTACGAAATCACTCGGGTGATGAGAGTAACAGATGAGGGATCGTCTGAAACAGATGATGCCTCTAGTGGGCCGATTACCTTTGGTACCCACGGTAGAGAGAGAGAGAGAGAGAGAGAGAGAGAGAGAGAGAGAGAGAGAGGAATGTATGTTCCGATAATAAAGAGAGATATATATCTAATCTTCATTTGCGCAGATTTATTTCAAAATCACCTAATACCTGGCATACGTGAATTTTTAATAGATTAAAATCCCTAACACCTGTCTTTATTAATAGATAAAGCCTCATTTATTCTAAGTGATAAGAACCCATTTATCAAAAAAGAATAAGAACTCATTTATTCACAAACTAAATTCTGTTTTCTTGACATTTCAGCAAAAAGCAATTCATGAGACGGACTACCATTTATGACCAAGAGCAGAAGTGGTTAAGCATTTAAATAAATTTAGATAAATACACAACTGAGGAGAATGAATGACACACAATAAACTATTCTCTTTTGATAAAATACATTCATGAATTATCTATTTATTTGTGTATTTGTTTCTTGCATTGGCAAACAAAGAACATTAGAATTTACCGAGATATGACTGCTGTAGCTGAAATAACAACGATTAAGAGTCTCAGAAAACTGTTCACAATGCTGGCATTGTTTCCAATGCTGAAATTGCTCTCTGTGAAATGTAAACATTATTATTTATTGAGCCGCTGAGAGTGACTGAACCACTCTCGTTCTTTTACGTAATTATTCACGTTGTTTGCAGTTTTATTGTTGCCATTTTTTTCATTCGTATCGTACTTTTCCGTTTATCCGCTTTCTTTAACATTCTTGTTCACACAAGGGTATTTTGCAAGGGCCTCAAATGCGTTTCTTCCAAAAAATGATGATTTTATATATATATATTATATATATCATATATATGTAAAATAGTACATATGATACATATTTTAAAAAATAAATGATAAATATGTATACATATATATAGTATAAATATATATATATATATATATATATATAGTATATATTATATATATATATATATATATATATATATAGATATATATATATATATATAGATATATATATATATATATATATATATATATATCTATATCATATATATATCATATATATATATATATATATACTATATATATATATATATATATATATACTTATATATTAAATATACACTGTGGAATTCTGCGTTTTCTTTCTAGGGAGGAATTGACAATTATATATTCAAATTTATATAGCCTTGTGGTTTAAAGCGCTTCACTGTACGTCCTGGTTTCTTGGTTCCATGTTTCGCGCCCATTAGCAGCCGAACGAATTTCTCATCAATTAAAACTTAAAAATTTCCCCTTCGGAAATTAACATATATGACAATACATTATTTTCCGAGGTAGAACGAATCAGATATGAAAGGACATTTGTAGTGTAATGCGTATATATAAGAATCGCGGTGATGTGATAAGACTCATATATATAACTATACAATGATATATATATATATAGTATATATATATATTTATATATATATATATATATATATATATATTATATATATATATATATATATCTATTATATATATATATATATATAACAGATTGCACAGCTCCCGACTTAAAGAGAGTCTGTCGTCCCGAACTTTCACCATCTTGAACTTATCTCCTTCAAATGAAACGAAAGGCTCCCGGAGGAGATGAGACTGACTCTCTCCTCCTCCTCCTCCTCCTCCTCCTCCTCCTCCTCCTCCATCTCGTCGTCTTCTCCTACTCCTCCCTCTCCTCACCTTCTTCCTCTTACTAGTCCTCTCCTCTCCTACTCCTCTTCTCCTCTTCTCCTCCTCATCTTCTGCCGCTACCTCCTCCTCCTTCTACTCCCTCTTCTCATCTTCTTCCTCCTCCTCCTCCTCCTCCTCCTCCTCCTCCTCCTCCTCCTCCTCCTCCTCCTCCTTCTTATTTCCTCCTCCGCGCGAGAGGAATAAGGAGGGAATGCAAATAATACTCCGCTTTGATTTCACTTATTGAATTTGTCTTCCCCTGAGCAACGGGGTGCTAAGTAAGTGCCACGGGGATTTTTCATTTGCTGCCTCCGGAGGAATTTCCGGAATTATGAAGGGATACAGTGGTTCGCTTAATTAGTATCTGTGTATGTATATATGTATATATACACATACATACATACATATATACATACATATATATATATATATATATATATATGCATGTATGTATGTATGTATATATAAGTACATACAATGTAAATAGTCTTTTGTTTACATTAGTAAAGTTTTCATCTAAATGAATATATGTATACACACATATATGTGTATGTATGTAAGTATGGTATATGTGTATGGCTGTGTAAAAGATGCCACTCTATTATATCATTTTTTATCATGTTGTCTTTTTCCGCTCCAGCGTTCGCTCCTATATATATATAATATATATATAAGATATATATATATTATATATATATATATAATATATATATTATTACGACTGCAACATGCTCTTGCGGAAATAGGCAGCATCCAGAATATAAATATAGCATACAGGGAACCGTCTGGCCATGGTAAAATGGTTGAGTGAATCTGAATATCAATTAACCACCGTTTGAGGTTTAGTA